>NW_004444092.1:418067-440608 GCF_000243295.1 Trichechus manatus latirostris
GGTTAAAATGTTGTGAGGTTGTTAACCAATGTCATAAAACAACATGTGTACTACTGTTTCATGAGAAACTATTTGTTCTGTAAGCCTTTACCTGAAGTACAATAAAATATAAAAAAAAAAAAGAATCAGAGTTTTTACTGCTTATTGTTCAATGCCTAGAAGTAGTTGTTTCTTATTTTGTCCAGTCGTACAGTTGTTTACAATGAGAGATAAAGTCCAATATCTATTATTTGTTACTTGATCATGATTGCAGTCTAAATTTGAAGCTACATAATATTGAATTCAAAATAAGCATATTACCAGAGTCCTGAAAAATAAAAAAGTAGAAAAATAAAACATTCTTTAAAGCCTACCGTCAAGTAAAATAAATAAATAACATGCATATGTATATGTATGTATTGATGAAAGGGCATCAGTTCAAGGGTGCAGATGTAGTGAATGAAATTTAAGAAACTAAAAAGAAATAGTTTATGAAGAACAGAAGTTCTGATGTTATTGCGTTCTGCCTATTGTTTCTGGGCTTGCCCAAACAACACTTAAAGTGCACTTTAGTGGCACTGAGGTGAAAAGTAAAACTACCATCCAAATGAAGCAAGGATACAGAAAAGAAGACCGATATTAGAAATTAGAGACAATCACCATTACAGAGCAATAAAAATGACTTTTTCCCCAATTCATACTGCAAAATTTGACAGGACCCTGGGTAATGTGGTAAACAAACAACACTCTCATGAATCAACTGGTCAGGAATCATTAAATATAAAGAGAAAGACTACAAAATAGAGAAAGAAGTTGAGTAGAATACTGTGTTGTTTGAATTAAAAAAACTTTTTGATTTATTAAAGTATGATTTTACCTATCACAAATTTGGTATTTTAGATATACTATTAAAATACAGGAAGAGATTTTATTCAAGGTGATGATTTGTTATTCCCAATGTTTAATGGGGACTACTTAAATATCCTCTCTTTTGTTCTTTTTAAAGATACTGTAATAAAATAATACACATTACATTGAGAGAAATAGATCAAATTGTGAAAATGGTCAAGATGCATCAAGATGAAGCTTTTTGAAATAGCATCAATCTAACCAGAGATATAATGTATACAGAACACCTCAGAGAAGTACAAATAAAAATTCAATAAAGTAAAACACACATCCATAAGAATGAGAAACAAAAGGAAACATAATAGTATTGAAAGCACACAGGTGGATATTAAGCCTATAATAAATCTTGGCTTACATTTTAATGAAGGAAAAAGGCTCAAAAACATAAATTGAATAGTCAAAAGAATAAAATGGGGGGGGGGAAACTAAGTTTAAGACTGACATGTAATTTCTGTGCCTGCTTCTTATACTTTATTCACACCAATAAGATTTATGGTTCTGTTGAGACATTTCTCTCCACTCTGGAAATCACAGGAAAATTTTGATGACAATTTAAGCACCTAATCCAAGAAATGGAGGGCAAACATGACCAATAGTGAATAACTATGCTGTTAATATATTTTATATATATTTCAACTTAAAGCAAAATAACCATTGTGGGATGGGAGTGAGTGTATGTTGACAGACCTGTATAAAAGCATTGCTTTATTGAGGATAGGCATCTTTTTTATTTGTTTATTTTTTTCATATGAAATGGCCATAGGAGAAAAAAGAGTAAATATTAAATCTCAAAAGCTAAAAATAAAAATTGGGAAAATACTAGACATGTGAGCACACATAAACACAAAAGAGCTCCAAACAGTTAAAATGGAAATTGGTGTATTTGAAGATGACCATATTAAATACATCTGTAAATACTCCAGAAAACAGAATATCAAAAAGGATTATGCACCACTTCTTAAATAAGCTGTTGTTAAATACAGTATAAAGTTCTATGTCTGGAGAAAGAGCAACTGCCTAAGAGAAAGGAAGAGGACAGAAGGGAAATAAAAACTTCTAGTCTATGAACACTCTATTAAAAAAAACACATGGATCTAGTTATCAGGGAATAAGATTTTTATCAAAAGAAGAAAGGGAAAAAGATTAAAGAATCCCCATCTTAAATATTTGAGCTAGAGCAACAATGTAGAAGCCTATATATTAGCAATTAAGAGACTATATCCAAATAGGTAAAATACATGTTCCAAAAGAAGTTAAATGGGAGAAAAGCACGTGGAATGCAAATTTCGTGGTATTGGATGTCTAAGAAGTTTGTTTAAAATGGTTATTGGAACATTAGTATTAGCATGATTTTAAGAACACAAATGAAAATAGTTGCTTTTAGATAGTGGACTCAAGAAAATTGCCTGAAATTTGTCTTTTTTAGTTTTTTAAGTTCTACTCTACAGTGTTTGAGTTTTCATAGCCTAATGGTTTGATGGAGCCCTGGTGGCGCAGTGGTTAAGAGTTCGGCTGCTAACCAAAAGGTCAGCAGTTTGAATCCACCTGTTCGTTGTTCCTTGGAAACCCTATGGAGCAGTTCTACTCTGTCCTATAGAGTCGCTGTGAGTCGGAATCGACTTGATGGCAATAGGTTTTAATGGTTTGATGCTTACTTCCCTAAATCATTCAAGACATTTTTATTTACGTTATCTCTAGAATAAGCATTGCAGTCCTAGATCAAATCTTATAACACATAGCACTATAAAAGTCCCAGCATTTCATTTAATTCAAGGATACCCTGCTCTTGGTGCAGGTTGAGGACAATTCTCTCAGAATTGACTATTAAGAACATAAAATTATTAAATAATTATAAAAATATTAAATAATTTATATATTATTAATGTAGTTAATAATGAATAATTAGCTCTAATAAAAGCCCAAACAGTTTGCACTCGACTGTTAACTTAAAGGTTGGCAGTTTGAACTCACCCAGCTGTACCATGGAAGATAAATCCTAGCAATCTGCTTCTGTTAAGATTATAGCCAAGAAAACCCTATGGAACAGTTCTTCTCTGTAACACATGGGGTCATTGTGAATCAGAATCTACTCAACAGCAGCTAACAACCGATCTAATAAAATGGGTAAGCTAGTTTGCCCCCTTGTCTTTTATTTTCTGAAATGTATAGTAATGAAAATATAGAATTTATTGTTAGTGAACAATTTTAATGAGAATTAAACATATTACCTTTGAGATGAAGAATAGATATTTGTATTTCCTTAAGAGGTTTCATTTCTTTTATTGTGTAAATATTCAACTGCGATGCACTAAATATATGTCAGTTTCTCTAAATAACTCTAGTTCATGTAATGACCAAAAACAAAAAGAAGAACAGATAAAAATAAAAGCTAAATTTAAATAGGGAAGTTTTGTAATTCTGCAGTTTTTACAAAGAGACTTTGGATCTAAATTTAAAACTGTAGACTTTATGATGTTTTAATACTAAAACACTTTTAACAGTTGAAGGTAAGAGTAGAATGGGTAAAGAGAATATTTCCATTGACTATATATGTTGAGTATGATTATATAAACAAAAATGAAGTAGAGAAAGAACATTTTTTAATTTCAAGCAACTTGGTAAGAACTATCAGTAAAAGTTTTTTCTTATGCCAGTAGTCTTGCAGTAATTAATTTTCCATTAGACATTCATACATTACTGTACCACTTCACTCCTGAATCTCCTCTAATTTTCCAAGAAACTGAACAAATGGATCTCTCATGCTAAACAGATTGAAAATATTAGCATTTTTGACTTGAAAAATTAATTAGGAAATGCAGAGAATATACAATGACAATAAAGAAAAATGTGTTTGTTTCCTTTGCATTTATTTTTCAAATGCATCATCACATTTCTAATCAAGGCATTCCAAAGAAACATTGCATAGCTTTTAATAATCATTCTTCTATCATCATTGGAGACTAGTTTTGATATTACAATCCTTTTTAACTTAGGTATAAAAAAATGAGTACGGACAAATATAACTGTTTGTGAATTGGAACTGCACACAGAGTGTAGGTTATTTTTGTTGGCAGATGAAAAAAAATTTTTTTTAAGTCCTTTCTTATATAAATAAATAATTTCTTAAACAGAATCATATTGTGGTAAGATTCTTACATTGTTTGTGGAGTGGCATAATATTATTTAAGGGGTCCTGGTGGTACAGTGGTTACGTGCCAGGCTGCTAACCAAAAGGTCAACAGTTTGAACCTGTCAGCCTCTCCACTGAAGAAAGGTATGGCAATGTGCTTCCTAATGGTAACAGCCTTGGAAACCCTATGAGGAAGTTCTACTCTGTCCTATAGGGTGGCTATGAGATGAAAATTGGACAACAATGGGTTTGCTTTGGTTTTGGTGGTGGTGCAGTGGTTAAGCACTCAGCTGCTAACCAAAAGGTTGGCAGATTGAAGCCACCATCTGCTCCGTGGGATAAAGCATGTGGCAGTCTGCTTCTGTAAAGATTTACAGCCTCAGAAACCCAGTGGGGCAGTTATACCTTGTCCTATATGGTCACAACGAGTCAGAATCAACTCGACAGCAATGGGTTTGGTTTTTTGGTTTTGGTGGCACAACGGTTAAGTGCTTGGCTGCTTAAATGAAAGATTGGTAGTTTGAATCCACCTAGTGATTCCATGGGAGAAAAATCTATCTGCTTTTGTAAAGATTTAAAAAAAAAAAAAAAAAAGAACCCATTTCAGTCTAGTTGATTCCTACTCATAGCAACCCTATAGGACAAAGTAGAACTGCCCCATAGGGTTTCCAAAGCTGTAATCTCTATGGAAGCTGACTGACAAAACTTTTGTAAAAATTACAGCCAGGAAAATCCTATGGGGCAGTTCTACTCTGTCACATGGGGTCGCAATGAGTTGGAGTTGACTCAACAGCAACCAAGAACCACAATATAATATTATTTGAAAGTACAAGGTAGGATTGTACTTCTTTGCTCCTTTATGATTGAGTAGGCCTAAGTGACAAGCTTGGACCAATGCATTTTGAGCAGAATCAATAACTGTTTCTTCACGCCTTAGCACTAAAGTACTGGTGTAGGACGCACGAGAGCTTTCTTCCCTCTGGCACAGTAACCACCAGCTTCAGGATGAAGGCTGCTCCATCAGCCTGGGTCCCTGAGCAACTGTAGTGAGCCCTATAAAGATATATAATGAGTGATAAATGGACTTTTTATTATAGGGTAGTGAGGAAAATTTATTATAAATTTTGTTCAATTAAGAAAGTGTATGTCAATTCAGGGACAGATTAATAGAATACTGGAAAACAGTATACCTAGAAACACAACTATCTATTAGAAATTGAAATTAATAGAAAAAAAAAACAAAAACACAGGCATGTAACAGATTAGTGGGGTAAATGTAAACTACAAAACATATTTTGGAGAAAATTGTTTATCCACATAAAAAAAAATATTAGAGCAGTCACCTTCCAAGTAAAGTAAAAGCCTACATATGAAAAGCAACACCTTAAAATGTCTAGAAGAAAATTTACTAGAATTTGTTTATGACTTTGATCTGAGTTTCTTAAGCCAAATACAAAAAGCACAGCTTATAATATAAAAGACTAAATTTGACTTCATTAAATTTAAAATTTATGGCTTAAAATAGCACTATAAAGAAAAAATAACAAACATCAACAATGTCTAGTTATAGTCGAGTCAATGTTGACTATGCCACCCATGTATATCAGAGTAGAACTATGCTCATGGGGTTTCAATGGATGATTTTTCACAAGTAGATCATCAGGTCTTTCTTCTGAGATGTTTCTGGGTAGACTCAAACCTCCAAGCTTTTGGTTAAAATACATGCCACAAAATGGAAGACTATATTTGCAATGTGTATAACTAAGGATTAATATCCACAATGTATAAAGGATCCTTACTAATCAATAAGAGAAATATAAACAATTAAACAGAACAATGGGTAAAGTAAAAACTAACAATTCACAGAACTTTAATAGATAATAAACACTGAACAGATGCTCAACTTCACTAGTTATCAGAAAAATGCAAATTGAACAGTCATGAGATCCATTTAATAACATTCAGATAGGCAAAAATTTTAAAGTCTCATAATATCAAGCTTTGGCAAAGCCGTGGGACAATGAATCTCATACAATGCTGAAGGAAGCATCTTTTAGTGAAAGCACTGTAGACAGCAGTTTGTAAATACCTAGTAAAGATGAGTGTGCGCATTCCTTATATCCCAGGAATCCTACCCCAGCACAAACATTCCTTGTTTTTCAATAAGACTCACCTATACGCCCAAGAAAAGCAAAACCAGTATGAATTGGATTAAGTTAATGCATTATATATTAAGTCTCTTTTTTTTTTAAGTTGCCTTTTTATTTTCATATTCAAAATGAAGGAAAAAGATGAAGGTAGCTTTCTAACTTTTTTTAAATCTATGTCACAATGTGACAGAAGTCGACCTCTTGTCCCATCAAGCTATGGAAACCAACTAAGCAAGAAATTGATTATAGTTTGCCAGCTATGCCATGAAGTGCTCAATAATGCTGAAAAAAAAAATAATAATGAAAAAACCAATAAACGTTTGAAACTCAAAATAGAGACCAAGGTCTAGAGGAGAGACCAAGACTTATTTATGAAGCAGGAATCCATTACCAATGCAAGTAAATTTTCCTTTCGGGGGTTGACGGCTCAATTCAACATAATTTGTGAAGTATTGTGGAAGATAGTGCATAATGGGACACAAGTCATGGCTAAACAGAGTGATGTTTAGCCTTCATAGCATATCAAGAATTATTCACAATAAGTGTAGTTAATATCCTCATTCTAGTTCACATGTAATAAGGTATTTGTTGTTATCATACATATTTACTTGAAAAGTTTACTAGCAGTCTCACTCAAATCCATGTCATTGAGGTAGAAATGACTAAGCCATGCTGTTGCTCTCAGTATAGACTATTAAAAAAAATCTACAATTATTTTACATAAACCCTAAATTTTCTCACTTTTAACTGAAATGAAAATAAATAAAAATAAAACTGATACTGATCTCTGCATTTATGTATAAATTTAAGCTAGTGAGGCAATTTAGGTAGTGTACTTCTATGCTAGCAAACCTCTAAAACTGAGGCATTTGACATAATAAAATGGCTGACATGAGGTCTGAATCAAAACTCCTTTTTGTTACAAACTCCTCCTTCTGCATTCCTGAGAATGTAACCTTGGATTTTTCCCATTCATATGCATACAGCCTTGGGCCTCTGGCTGGGTGGAACCAAAAGACCCTGACCCCTATCAATCACCTTGTTTAAACTGCCTGGCTCTTGCCCCAAACCACTCTTAAGTAAATGAGTGTGAGGGTCAGGAATGCAGTTTAGCAGTTCTTAGTAAGGGTGGAGGTGATTATAGGAGAACCAGTTTACTCAAGATGTTCCAGGAAGAAGGTGGTTGAAAATAGAGTTGCTGATGACTTACCCAACATGTAACCATGTGACCATCATGTACTCCCCTTCCTCATCTTTACTATGAAAGTACACTTCTCCCTCCATGCTTCTGATCACTTCGTAGATTACTCTTTGCCCTGTGTTTCCCCAATTCATGAATTGTATTGCCCTCAATTAATCTCTTTGCTTTGACTTTAACAGAAGTGACAGTTCTTATTGTTAGATAATTTTTAATGTCAAGAGTGGGAATTCAAAGATGCCTTCCCTTCGTCAGCCCCCAGGACATCAAGGACCTGAGCTTCTGGTACTAAGCAGAGCCTCTTGGGCTCACCGCCTCCCCAGATTTCCGGGAGTTGCCCCAGGTAAACAGTCTGTTGAATACAACCTCCACTCTCTTTGTGTGAAGTTCTTCAACATTTATTGTTGAACTTCTTTACTTTTGTTCTCAGTTTATGTTATAAATATTTTGACAATTTGTTGCCTAATTAAGCTTAGTGAGGCTGTCACCGTGGTTCTCCCAGGTTTTTAGCTGAGTTTGGGAGAATCAAGGTTTCAGCCCATTAAGTTCAAACTCATTTTTTCTTTTTAAGGTTCATAATCAGGTCTCAGTGCACCATTAGGTTTTAGATGCACATTAAGTCTCATAGCACATGTTGTTCACTGTTTTAGTAGAATGGGGAATGCCAGTTCCAGGTACTCTGCAGGGCCATTTTTAGACAGCCCAGCTGCTTATGTGAACAAACACTTTGGATCACTGGCATGCTTTTACTAAAGACAGTTCAGAAAATCAGTGGCCACTGTGGGGGTCTTTAGAGCTAGAGAAGCTAGTTTTTCTGAGCAGTAAATTAGAAAGAAAAGCTCTTGAATTAAGTAACTGCAATGGGATGCTCACTTTAATTGGTACTTGGAAGTCTCCAAAAGACCCCAGTAAAGTAAAATGACTTCCAGGCAAGATGCCCATTGCCGTCGAGTTGATTCTTACTCATAGTGACTCCATAGGACAGAGTAGAACTGCCCCATAGGGTTTCCAAGGAGCAGCTAGTGGATTCAAACTGCCAACCTTTTGTTTAGCAGTCATATCACTTAACCACTGTGCCACCAAGGCTCAATAGCATGTCCAAATTAACTAAACAAAAAAAGGAAATGCAATGTCAGATACCTGCTCTTGTTCCTTCTACTCCTGTTCCCTCTGCTCCTCCACCAGCTGATTTTTCTTTGTATCCATCTCTACCTTTTTATTCCCCGCGCACCCAACACCCTTTCTGAGCTTCCATTCTATCCTAAAGAATCTACTAAAGAACAACTAGAGAACTCAATTTCTGCTACAGTCCCTGAGGTGGCTTTTAATGTAAGATATCCAGAAGAAGCAAATAAACCTCCCCAGGTTACCTTTGCCCCTTGGTCTAAAACAGAACTTCCCACAATTTTAAAGGACTTTCCTAATCTTCACAAAGATTCTCAAAAGTTTGCCCAGGAATTTAGAATTCTGATGGAAACATATGAATCTGGTCTGCCAGACCTCTATCATTTTAATAAATATGCTAGTAGACCAGGAGAGACTTTGAGATGGATAGGAGAATCTAACTGGAAACATCCAGAAAAGTCATTAGCTATAAAAGCCAATGCCTCTGGCACAGAACTGATAGATTAATAAACACCTGTCATTAAATTACTCATAGATTCTATCCTCAAAGTTTTTCCTAGGAAAATAGATTGGGCCAAAGTCCAAGGTTTTAAACAAACAAACAAACAAAAGGGAATGAGAATGTTTATAATTTACAAGGACTGCTTGAGCACACTTTTTGCTGAAAACTTGGGCTTAAATCCAACAGAGCCTGAAACTGAAATAGCTTTCTACTCCATATTCCTACCCTGAATTATCTGAGCTAGTTAAACACCACAGACTGGACTGGGAAGCTGTTCCCAGCTCTGCTAGGAATTTTATTTGACTCTGGGTTCTTACTCTTAGACATTTCTTAAGAACTGTCAAAAACCTAAATGTTTAGAGAAGAACCAAAAATTAGTACAGGCAGTCCCCAAGTTACAAATGAGATCTGTTCCTAAGTTTGACTTTAAGTCAAATTTGTAGGTAAGTTGGAACAGGAGCATACGTTTCTTATTTAGCTTTACTTCAGTGCAAGAAAAGGCTTGAAGCCTTTTCAATGATTCAAAAACTGCATGTGAAGGAAGTGAAAGTGATTGTGATGAAGAATTTGTTGTGAGAAGGAATTGATTCAATCCTTCCGAAGTGAGGAAAAATTACATAACATTAAAGAGCAAGTACAAGATGTATGTAAGTCGAGCATTCGTAACCTGGGAATTTACTGTATAGATATATTGTACAGAATTGATTGTGATTAGATATGATTCGAATTGGGCAGCATCACCAAAACATGTTGGGAAGGCACTCAAAAGAGGGGATAGTGAAAGTGGGTTATGTAGGTTATTGTTATGTTGATTTCTTGAGAGATAACATGAAAGCATAGGGCAGGTTACATAAACAGTCACCAAGGACATGCCATACATCCTAAAACAGCCTCAAGTCAGACCCTGAAGTTCCTGTTTCTAGAAGCTGACTACATATAGATAATTTTCTTAAAGAACCCAATGTCTAAGGCCAAATAGACTCTACTGATCTGCTTACTAGGCTAGTGTCTGACCTGAAGGTGACTCCAGGGAACCACTTCCTTCAAGGTTCAAAAGGATACCAAAAGCAGATGACCTGGGTAGATCACCCCAGATGCATGAACCCGGTAATCTGGATTCCAGAAGAATTAAAATGATTTTCTCAGACCTGAATTCAGGAGTTAGAAGACCTGAGTTCCAAGTCTGATTATCTCATTTATTGACTGTATGACTTGTGGAAGCTGTTTAACCAATCTCTACCTCAACGTTTTAATTTATAAAGTAGAGATAGTAAAAGTGCTGATCTCAAAGGGTTCTTGTGAGTTTTAAGTGAGTTGATACATGTAAAGCACGTAGAATAATTCTTGACCCATAGTAAATTTCAATAATACTTTTTCTATTATAAATATTAATTAATCAATATAAGTATTTTCTTAAATGTAAACTACAATGCATGATGTGGAGAAAATTGTTTATCCGTGTAGAAAAAATTATTAGACTACTCTCCTTCCCAAAGAAGTAAAAGCCCATATATGAAAAGCAAAACCTTATGCTTTCTTAATAAAATGCAGTTTACTTTCATAAGGCACAACTCATTATTTAAAATAGTTTGCATAGCATGTGCATTAACAAACTGATTTAGTATTTTTGCCTTGTTTATCATTTTATACTTTACAACATCTGATATTTGAAATTGGCCAAAATAAGACTATCTGAACCTGGGAATGGAATGACTAAATAACAGACAATCTTATTTGCTTGGTCATTTTAACCACTAAACCCAGTTTCTGTCCAATTAATTCAGCCCCAATAAATAGCAAAAGTAGATAGTAGAAGTGATTAATTTAACTGTCACAGTTTTTTTTTTTTTGGTAAACTACATGTATTATGAGTAAAATCTCTGTCTTGTTGAATGACTCAGTTGAGTGTACACAGAGTCAGTAAATATTTATAGTCAGAATTAAAAAATAAGATCACAATCCATGGGTCTTGAGCTTCCACTATTAGTGTTTTGTTTTCTTTTTGTTGTTGTTAGTTTGTTTTACCTCTTGATTCTGACAGTAATGAAGGTTTCCACATTATCAAGGATCAAATTCAAAAGCTCAAATTCTTAAATTAAGCCATATTTCTTTTTTCTTTTTCTTATCTGCTATGTTGTAAACTGCACCAAATTTGGAAATAAATTGAATGCTGTTCTATCATTGAATTTCCACTTTGTGAAAATGACTTTTAATACTTAAATCTACAAGTGCTCTATGGAGAACCACAATTTCAATCTCATAAAGCTAATTTTTTTCAACTTGAAACACTTTTGTTTGGGTGGAAAAAAAACTTTATAAAAGAAAAGGAAAATCCTGGAGTTGCCTGAGAGTATGTTCATAGTTTCTCATCTTATATGTTGGTATTTCCCAAATTCAAAGGGAAAATAAGAAGGGGAACAAATGAAATCTGTATCAAACATACGTTTACATAGTGTGAAAGGAGCCGTGGTGGCACAATGGTTAAGCACTTGGCTGATAACTAAAAGATTGGTGGTTCAAACTCGCCAGCTGCTCTACAGGAGAAAGATAGGGCATCTGCTTCCATAAAGATTACAGACTTGGAAACTCTATGGTGTAGTTCTACTCTGTCCTATAGGGTCGCTATGAGTCGGAATGGACTCGATGGCAACTGGTATGGGTATTATGGAGTGTGGACCAGGCAACCACGGCTACCTTACTGAAAGTCAGTGAGTTTTATCATGAATTATGATACCTCCAGGGACCCTATCCCTTTTCTATCCCAGCCTCCCCTTGTGTACATTTGTAAGTGTGTGTGCCTGTGTGCGCTCCTTCCCTTTGCTTTAAAATTACTTATATATTCTACATGCCTTAAGGAAAAATTCTCATTCTCTGTATCTTGCCCTGTGACATAATTAAGGCATGGTTCTTGTCAATTCTCATCTTGTGCTCAGTGCTCCTAATATAACAGATATCCAACCAAACCAAAAAAACCAAACCCATTGCTGTCGAGTCAATTCTGACTCATTGCGACCCTATACACTGCCCTGAAATTTGCGATATATTTTTCACACCTCTCTACAAGCTGTGTTCTCCACTTGGAATGACCTTTTCCTGCTTGCATAACATGACGAGAAAGAATTAATGATTAGATAGATTTCTACTGAACTAAGCTAATGTATTTTTAAATTGGTGAGTTGGGAGTTCCTTTATTTACTGAGTAATTTGAGTCAAAAATTTTGGGAGAAAGCAAAAATTTATCTCATATGGGTCCTACCATATGACCTACTCATTCCACTCCTAGGCATTTATCCAAGAAAAATAAAAGCATATGTCCATAAAATGACTTGTGCATGAATGTAAATAGAAGCTTTATTTATAATAGCCAAAACTGGGAACAACCCAAATGTTCATCAGCGGGTGAATGGATGAACAAATTTTGCAGCATCTGTAGAATAAAATAAGGAGCACTGGTGGCACAGTAGTTAAGCACTTGGCTGCTAATCAAAAGACTGGCTGTTCGAACCCACCAACCGCTCTGTGGGAGAAAGATGCGGCAGTGTGCTTCTGTAAAGATTACAGCCTTGGAAACCTTATGAGACAGTTCTACTCTGTCTATAGGGTCACTATGAGTCAGAATCGACTTCATAGCAAGGTTTTTTTGGTTTGTTTTGTTCTGAGTTACAGAATAAAATACAACTTGGCAATAAAAATGAATGAACTGTTGATACACATAAAGCATATATTAATCTCAAAATATTCTAAGTGAAAGAAGCCAGTCAATACATACCTATGAATCCATTTATATAAATTCTAGAAATGTAAATTAATCAATAGTGACATAACATAGATTAGTGGTTGTAGTCGATGGGATCCGGACAACAGAAGAGGCAGTGGGAGGGATTACAGAGTGGCACATGAAAACTTTTGGAGATGGTGGATGTACTTATCTTAATTGTGGTTATGGTTTCATGGATGTATACATATGTCAAAAACAAACAAATTGCACATTTTTAATATGTGCAGCTTATCTTATGTAAGCTGTGCCTCAATAAAGGTATAAAAAAAAATATTGAGAGAAGATGAAACTTGCTGCCTTTGACTCAATCCACCTTTTTGTGTACAAGTCATTCAAGATGGACACCAGCAGACTTCAACTGCCCTCAGTAGATGCTGTGTGCCATCCTGAAATTGCTGTCATATAATTTGACTTGTGGCAGAGTAGGATTTTATATAGCAAAACTGGGAATTCTGAGAGGGAAACTCATATATCTAATCAGCTGTCACCAAATTTTAAAGGGTATTGGAAGAGGAAGTAGAAAGAGTAAAGTGGGTGTGATGATCTTCTTAAGAAACCATCTGGGGAGTGTATGTGGGGGCTTCACATTAAAAAAAAATCTTTTGGAGCCTTTTTATAAGAAATGAGAAAAAAGAAAATATTTGGTTGCTGTAAGGATCTTATCAGTTTTCCATCAAAAATACTTGTATGTCGAATATTACAGGTATTTTATTTTGAACTGTGTTAACTAGACTATATATTAATATAGATCTCTTTGGTGTGTATATTTAGCTCTATCGTGCTAAAACAGGTGTCTGATTAATTACAGGTTTCCTAAGGTACAGTGTTCAGATTTCCAAGTGATAGTCTCCCTACATCTCTACTATAATCATTGAGTTTCTCTTGACTTCTCATTATCACATTCCAATCATTCAATGGGTAATTTTATTAGTGCAGCTAAGCACTCACCATTGTTCACTATCATTTTACGGGTAGGCCCCAAATAACTCAACTCTCATAGGAGGATAGGTGAAGTATAAGATGATCTGCTTAGGATTTTTTCACATACAAAGTTGCCTTGAAATTGTCTAGAGCAGAGGTCAGAAAACTATAGCTCACTAACCAAATCCAGCCAGTCTTCTGTTTGTAAATAAAGTTTCGTTGGAACACAGTGATGCACATTTGTTTACATATTGTCTATGGCCGCAGTGTTTAGCAGTTGCTACAGGGTCCAAATGGCCTGCAAAGCTAAAAGTACTTTATCAGTCTCTATACATAAAAACTTGCCAACCCTTGGTCTACAGTAAATAAGTTATTGCTTTAACATCAAAAGATTACTACGCTGATAGTCAAAAGACTTAGATTCGTGAGCCAGGTCTACTATTAACTAACTGCAAGGCTTGAAAAGTCCTATCACCATTTGGTCCTCAAAAAAACCATTGCCATCAGTCAACTCCAGCTCATAGCGAGCTTATAGGACAAGGTAGAACTTCCCCATAGTGTTTCCAAGGCTGTAAATCTTCAAGGAAGCAGACTGCCGTGTTTCTGTCCTCAGGGGGCAGCTGGTGGAGTGGAAGCACAGACCTTTGGGTTATCAGCAAGTGCTGAACCACCAGGGCTCCCCCTTTTGGTCCTCAGTCTCCTCAAATAATGTATGTTGGACTTGATGATTTCTAGAGTCACTTCTAACTTTAACACATATTTACTAGAAAATTTAATTCTCTTGTGGAGGTTATTTATATTCTTGGTTCCACTGATAATGCCTGAACTCTTTGTCCCCCAAGTCTTTTGGAGATTAAAAAGCATACATATTCAAAAGTAAAACAATTTATAATGCAAATGATTAATATTTAAATTACTCATTTTAATTTACGATACCAGTGAGTTAAATACACAATGTTATAATTTTGATTTTCTGTAATTAGCTCAATTTTAATTAACAAGCCAATCATAGCTCTATTCCTGTGCCTTCAGCAGCTCAGCTACTTACTTAAATGCTGTTGTAAATAAAAACAAAAGATTTGGTATGTCTAAGGGTTAGAATTATTTTGGAGCCCTGGTGGTCCAATGGTTAAGCATTCTACTGCTAACCAAAAGGTCGGCAGTTCGAATCCACCAGCCACTCCTTGGAAACCCTACAGGGCAGTTCTACTCTGTCCTATAGGGTTGCTCTGACTCGGAATCAGCTCCAGGACAAAGGGTTTGGTTTTTTTGGTATCACCTTATCTCTAGTTCCTTCACAGGTCTGTATTTGTAGGCTGATATGCAAAATAAGTGAGTCTTATGAAACAAAGCTAACAACAAAAGGACCTTTTGGTTCAGATTAGAGTCATAAGCAGAACAAGAAAAGAATATTCAAACTATTTGAAGTAGATACATTGTTAATTTTTTTTAATAGGAAGCTGGAAACTATGTGGCTACTATTGTATTTTCATGTTTTCTACAAAGGAGAATAATATTTAAACTGAAAATGGAATGATTATGGGGAAGATAAAGCTACAGTAAATAGGACAATAGGAAGAAAGTACCTAGCTTCTTAACTTAAATTCCCAGTTAATGACATTCCAGAGTACTGAAGTAATTTCAGGAAGAACCATGGAAATGGTCTTGACGATGGGGATTTCTCATCTATCATGGAAAATAGAAAGGTGATAGAAGATGAGAGAGGTTTATGTGTTCTGATGTGCAAATAGAAGAAAAAAAAATTCCAGAGAACACACAAATAACCTGAGAACCTACACCAATAGATTAACAACAGGCAAAGGACATCATGCCATTTACATTCCAAAAGATACAAAGAAATAGCAGCAAAAGAATACTTCATAAAAAAGATCCATAAACGTACAAAAAATCCTCAACACCCACAACTGTAGCCTTCATATTTAGTAATTTACTGTTCGACAACAAAGGAAAACAAGAAATGTTGTAAAAGTATTCAATAGTTAAATAGCCTACTTTTAACTGGGAGAATTTCTAAACCCTGCCATTCAGTTGCATTAGTGAGTACATTTGCATTTCTTTGAGTAATCTAAAAATACGATAATGGTATTATGCTACATTAAAATTTCTTGGAAAAATAAATTGCTATAGACTTACATTGATTCTACTGACTTGAAATCCACAACAAATATAGGAATTTTGAAGGTATGAAAGGACTTATAAAACATTTAATAAAGTTTTAGCAATGAAGAAAGTAAGGCCCCATTGGGTAAATAAAATTCTCCAAATACATGGATAGCTGGGGCAAAAGCAGAACTGCAATCCTTGTCTTTATGTCCATTCCATATAATCCTTTATTTTTAATGTACCAGTTGGTTATCATGTCTAAACTACAGAAGATGTTTAGGTAAATAATTAAGCAAATTGTGCTTTCAGTCACTATTTTATCTATTTATCTAGGATATTGCATCAGTTAAAACAAATACTCTCCCCTCATATATTTCTCATATACTATGGGAAAAAAATGGTTTCTAATTTTCTATCAGAGCCCTGGTGGCATACTGGTTAAGAGCTTGACTGCTAACCAAAAAAGGTCAGCAGTTCAAATCCACCAGTCCCTTCTTGGAAACCCTATGGGGCAGTTCTACTCTTTCCTATAGGGTCACTGAGTCTGAATCTACTCAACGGCACACAACAGCAACAACGAGAATTTACCATCAGACTTAAGTCTTATCATTAATGGTAATTAAAGTTGTGCATATATACTAGTAGAAAATATGCTTAGAAGTTTAGAGGAAGGAGATGTGATGTTAAATTTACTTATTTTTAAAACTAAACTGTTGTTAATCACTAGACAGAAGAGCGTTCACTATTGCTACCAAAAGCTAAGCATTAAAGTCTTTGACATTTTTACTCTTACTTTTTTTAAAGGCAACTACTAAACACTGGAGGAAAATTAAAGAGACTAAAGTTAGGAAGTAATCAACACTGTTTTCTCTTTTAATTGAAAAGGAAAATGCAGTTCTGGTTCAGCAACTTGGCTTAGAATTTCTTTTAATCTGCTACCCTCCCCCCACCTTTATTTTCAAGAAGGTTCTTCATTTAGCTGGTAGAAATAACTAGCAATGTAAGCTTGAGTTAACAAACAAAAAGAGGCATTAATAAAAAAGTGCTGTGTCCTCATTTCTGGTATCAGAATTATATTTTTATTCAAATTAGAACAAAGGCCTTTACCCCTTCTGGAAATAGGGTCTTTATAATCTGTCTTTGTATATTCTTTACGATTATCTAGGTATTTTCTTTGCACTTCATTAGCTTCATAGTATGCTTTCTTTTTGTTTTAGGATTATTCGCTTCACCACAGGTCAGTGTTCTATTCTGATAGATAGATTTAAAAATTAGGTATTTTAATCACCTCCAGGCTCTTGCTCACTGTCTTAAGAGATAGTTTTTCTTTCTACCAATCAACTTCCTAACCTTATTTCCCCACCAAAGAGGGAAAAAATATGGAGAAGAGATGCATGAAGGTCATCACTGAAGAATCATAAACCATTGTGAATAATGTCAGAACTATAATTTAATTAGTGCCCCATCTGTCACTTTCTGTTTGACGAGCACTAAATGTCCAATTATCATTTAATATCTGCTCTAATCAGTTCTGGCAAATTTTGCAGGCACACAAGAGATGACATTAATAGATGAAAGTGAGGCTACTCTTGCCACATTATCAGAAAGAAATCTTGAGCAGCACTGACTTACAACTGGGAAGGTAAGAATTTATTCCAATTAGCAGTGATGACATTTTATATCAATGGTGTTGTGGGGTGTCTAAAACAAAGAATTCTCTTTGTCTCACAAAAAGTTATGGAAGTAGCCCAACCTGTAATCCTGCAGGAATTCTTATATGGATTCTAAAATAAAAAATAAAAATGTCACTTATGTACCCAGTCATCCTTGATGCATTGTCTTTGAAAGCCATCTACGTCTGGGTTAGTCTGCCTCCTGGAAACTAAATTTTCCCCAAAAAAAGCTATTATCAGAAACGGGTTCACTGGATCCCTCAGGAATTTTGTAGGCCAAAGCACATGCTGAATGAATTTTGAACATTGTCCTTTGTAAAATGCTAACATGATTCAGTAAGTGACTCTCCACTTAACAAAAATGATCTCACAAATATTCTTTCCCATTGCTGAAGAATTTTATCAGTCTTCTATTGGTGACTGCTACTGATCATGTTAGTTCCATTAATTTTTTTTAGAATTATAACTCAAAGACTTTTAAGTGTTGCCAAATTATTAAAGGCATATGGTAACTCATGCACCATTCCTCTTATCATTATAACTAAAATTTTGCCCAGTGAGTCTTCCCTATATATATCTTACTTTCAAGATGATAAAAAATTAGGCTTTTTCATTGATTGAAAATGTCAAAATCGTAAAGCACTTTCAGATTTTCCAGAAAATAGGTCAGCAGAAGAAGTTATTTTAGATGTAAGAACCTGAGGTCAAGGGATTTGTTTAAATTGCCTAACACTGGAACAAACAAGTTAGGAGTTTTTTGGTCTGTTTGTTCTTCACCACTCCTTTCTATAATGTTTAATATTAACTGTGAATATTTATAAAATCAGAATTTAGTATCAGGTATATGTCCCCAAGGTAAAGAAAACGGACATCTATTCAATCAACAACAAGAAAAAAAAATGTTGAACATCTATTTTGTGTCTGGTGTGATAGATGTTGTAACTGGAGGAGAGTGGAGTTAATTTTGTTTGGATTCAAAATAGCAAAAATTTGAGTTTGAATAACTGGAATTATTATGAGTTGAGTGGTTTCTGTAAAAAAAACAAACAAAAAACCACCCTATTCAAATAGCTATAATCATTGACTCTAAGTCAGAGAGTTTTGCATCAGACAGGGTATCTGTGTATATTTATGAAGTTAATAGCTGCTAAATATTTGACACATTTTAACATATGGCCCATTCACTGAAGTTTTTAGAGGCTAATCCTTCTCTAGCTATGCTTCTCCTCTTTTGCCCAATGATGTCTAAGCTTGAATGGAAAAAGTGCAATAATTTATGTCCATGTAAATAGAACCTAAGCAATAATAATAAGCAAATTCTCAAACTAAATTTCATGCATTCAAAAAATATAAATGTTTGTAGTCACAGGACAGATCAAAGCTCCTTCCCATTGCTTTAAATTTGAATTATAAATTTTTCCTAATATGTGTTTTCATTAACAATCAGTAAAGCCTTCCTTGACTGGCTTTTTCCTTTAATAGGGAAGAGGCATTTCATAGAAAATTTTGGGCCCAGTCTCAATTTTCTTCCTAAATAAAGTTCCTTATCTCCACAAAAAGTGACCCTTCCCATGAAAATGCTCTTAGGAAATGAAAATCTATATGCTGCCTGGTAGTTGCTAATAAGACAAAGAAAGGTTTTTGACAGTTCCTCTCTGGTGATCATCACTAGAGGTTTAAAATAAAACTCCTTGCCTTACACTGTATGTTTAAACTATATTTCTAATGGGAAAAAATGTCATTACTAATACATGTATATTTCTATAAGATTGAAGCTGAGATTGGGCTGACTGTGGTTTGATTCCAGCAAAAATCTATCAGACTATTGTGCTCCTGTTTGACTCCTAATTATTTTGCCCACCCAAAACACATTTTGGCTGAAAGAATTTAGAGAATCAGATCTTGCTTTATGTGAGACAGGCAGGGGAAGGAGAAGGGGGTTGTAATATTACTATACAGGAAGGTAAATTCTCATTATACACATCGCTATATGTATCCTTGGACCTATAACTTGTAAAACCTGCTAAGCGTAAGAGCCAGAACTTTAATTGTCAGATTTTAAAAGCTCTAGCAGGGAGATCCGGAGTCACAACCAAAGGGAATTCTATTGGGAAAAAAAAAAAGGAAAAAGCAAGCATCAAATTTAAACCCAAAAGTAATCTTCTCCCCTTGGGAAAAGATCACCACTGTATGACCCCTTTTCTAGGAAATGGAATATTATTGATCCGAAATGCCACCTTTACATTGCATGCCTCAAAGAGCAGCCTCAATTACAAAGAATAGTGCAGGACAACATATAACAAGTGTACTAGACCCTTAACCTTATATTATAAAACCTATTTTATTTTACGTGTTTGGAGCCAAGGAGCTCATTAAGTTAACTTGTTAGTGTTTGTTCTACTCCTTAACAAAGTGGTCATACTTGAAATATTTTCCCCAAATATCCTGAGGAAGTATTAGAAAGGCACTTTCCTAACTGGGAAAAAAAAAAAAAGCATGTCTTTCACCTTGGTTTGGAAGTCAATCTGGGCACTTCTAGGTGTGATGCCAGAAGAAACATCAATTTTATAAATAAAGAACAGCTGTCAGAGCCTAAAACTTACAGCTACAAATCCCTGCTACTTCTACTCATTTACTCACTCTTATGTTCAGTTGCTCAGTGTTAACTTTCTGTCCATCTATGACTCAGAAAATTCACTGAAGTTTAGATGTAGTACTTACTGGAAACTAACAAAATGTATATGCTGTACAGAGAGTTGATATCTCCTAGGAAGGGTGTGTGGTTCCTGCAGCATCTGATCTCGGTGCTTCCAGGGACTGGTGGTGCCCTGGAGGTATCCTAGGGGTGAGATGCTCTAGAAGACGTTGGAGCCTTTCGGTCCATATCCTTCATTTCCCTCCCTCTGAAAAGGGTCAAATCGCCTCACAATCAGCAGGCATTTGCTTCCATTCTCTCTAGGGTATTGCATTAATTAACTACATATATAAATTAGAGCATCAAATAACAGTAGATGGAGTGTCAAGAGAGGGCATTTTTCAATTTCCTAAAGTTATGTGAACTTTAATTAAGATCTTTGAAGATCTATATCATTCTGGAAATTTACTCTTTTCATTTAATGACTTAAACTTGGTGTGATTGCTCATTTTCAGAAGAGGAGACCCAGGGGCAACAGAAAATCGGAAACAGTCATCGAATGATAATCGCAGTCAACGCCTAACCTTCCTGTCTCTCTCAAAAAAATTAATAAATTAATAAATAACTTTTAACCAGATGGAAATAGTGTCGATATTCTTACAGATTAAAAAATATTCTCCCAACTTCTACATTTCAGGAAAAATATTAATCTTATATATCCAAATTATGATTTTATTATAATAAGACCTGATATAACTGAAAAGTCATCAGGGTAGACCTGCAGAGTTGAGTTCAGCTTATGTTTACTAAGAAAACATTGCACTATAAAATTGTTATTGTTCAATGTAATTATTATTCTCTCAATATGGGTTTGAATTAACTCTTTAAAACCTATAAATATGCTGTTTAGTGTATTTCTGCTTCTTTTAATGTAACTACACCCCAGGAGACTGAAAGTGTTAATAGAATTTCTGAGGAAACTCATGTTACTATCTCTAGGAGGTATCATAGTGGCGTGAATGAATCTGGCTCCTTGTTTAAAATCTAGAAAAACCAGTTGCCATCCAGTAGACTCTGACTCATGATGATCCCATGTATGTCAGAGGAGAACTGTGCTCCACAGGTTTTCGATGACCGATTTTTCAAAAGTAGTTCACCAGACCTTTCTTCTGAGGTGCCCCTGGGTGGACTTGACCTCCAAGCTTTTGCTTAGCAATCTAGGGCATTAACTGTTCATACCACCCAGGGACTTGTCTAAATCTAGAGTGTATCACTTTGAATTTGTAAACATTATGCTCTCAAAATCATGAGATACACTGTCTTACTTAGTGCCAACACCTATTTCCAAGTTTTTCAGAAAGGCAAAGGTAATTTGACCCATTCCCAGACAGAATTACCAAGACAGGGCAAACAGTAGAAAATTTACAAGAATAAATACAGTAAATACTATTACCTCATTAAGATGTAAGCTGTGGCTCCTTAACCAGATGGGTTAGCAGAAATTTCTACACAGCTCATGAAAGAAAAGAGCTTATTTACATTCAAAAAAAAAGAAAGAAAAACAGAGTTTGGACAACAGTCTGAAAAACCAAAATATCTAGATGATAATAAAATAAAAAATTACCTTAAAGAAACAAAAGTCCCATTTCTCTTAATATAGGTTTAGCCTTTTGAATTGAATATGTATATTTTCATACTGAAAATTGGTTTACTTTGCAAAAAATAGGACACAATTAAAAATGTAAAATATTTTTTCAATATCAATTTCTATAGTCTAAATTAAATTAACATTTGAAGTTAAAAAAAAAAAACAAAGGAATAATGGGTATGGTGTTTCATTAAAGTGTATAAATCTTAATATGACTGAGGTAGTTTAAAAGAGACTCTTTTTTTCAGTATGCTCATCAGTAACTACCTTATACTCAATGACAGCATGCACATTTTATAGGATAATTTAGAGAGATGAGATTGACATATTTTGGAAAGAGAGATAAGAGTAACTGAGAAATAGGTCCCTCCTCCCCACATATTTTCATTAAGAAGCCTACATTGATTACTTTTATATTGTTGTTGTTGTAGTATGCCGTTGAGTCGATTCTGACTCGATGTGACCCTATTACTAATACGAAAAAGAAAGCATGGGAAATTGTTAGGAAATTGCAAAAAAACTCTCACTGCTATTATTGTTATCATTTTTTCTTTTACTTTTTAAAAAGTCTTCATAGATTTCAGAAATAAAACTCTAGGTCTTTTCTTTTTACTATTTTAATAAGGTGCATTTAAAAGTATCATGTTAATGAAAGACACGGGAGGACAAATGAAATCAACATTTTAAACTGCATCTAAAATATCCCATTTAATTTATTTGGGCATTAAATCACAATTGAATCAATGGTTCAATAATTTGGATATGATTA
>NW_004444092.1:448595-469892 GCF_000243295.1 Trichechus manatus latirostris
GGGGTTGTTAACCAATGTCATAAAACAGCATGTGTGTTACTGTTACATGAGAAACTATCTGTTCTGTAAGCCTTCACCTGAAGTACAATAAAATATTAAAAAAAAAAAAAAAACTTGAAGGATTAATTTTTGTCTCTTCAAGTACATGTTTTGTCTATACACCAAAATATCTCCTTTCCCCTAAACAAATCAAAATATACTGCAGAACTGATACAAAATAATTTTAAGTGATAACAGTTTAATGATTTATTAATGTTTGTTTGCAAACTTCTCTATGCTATGCACTGTTATGGGCACTGTGAATACAGCAAAAATAGGATCCTGCCCTTATGAAGTTTGTAGTGAAGTCTCTGCTACTGATTCAACTCGCCCTTTATATTAACAAAGCAACTGTAGTGACTTCTGTGACTAAATTTAGTCATTCTTATTTTTAAACTGAGCCCACTAGAAAAAAAACAGTGACATGGGAAGAAATACTGATCTAAGGATAACGTGATTGTGAAGTCCCTGGGTGGTACAAGTAGTGAACTCGCTCAGCTGTTAAAAAAAGTTGGCTGTTTGAGTTCATCCAGAGGTCTCTCAGAAGAAAACCCTGGCAATCTACTTTGGAAAACTCAGCCACTGAAAACCTTATGGAACATGATTCTACTCTAACACACATGGGAACACCATGAGTCAGAATCTACTAAATGGCAACTGGTTAGCATGATTGCTACTTGTAAAATGTTTTAGTTTATGTAAATTAATACAGCTATTTTTTCTCCTTCAAAATTAAGGAAATGATTTCTCTTTTGGGGAACTAGAATTACTTACATACTGTCTTTACCTCTTTATTTCATTTTGCCACGAGGGCAAATGATTTTACATTGAAGAAGCATGAACCACACAGAAAAAACAAATATAAAGTGAATAAGAAAAACAAAACACATCCAAAAGTTCAAGTATGAATTATATAGGATATGGTCAATTTCATGTTTTGGGCTCCTGTCTTCTAATAAAAAAATTTATAGGAGTGTCTCAGAAACACAGGAAATTCAAAGGAATCTCTTTTAAAATTCATAGGAATCTCTTTTAAAAACTGCAGAATGTCTTTTAATTGAATGATAAAGGACACTCCTTAACAATCTGTATATTAATAATAGCTATCAGTTTTTAATTTTAGGAACAAATGGCAATGAATATATAACACATACATATTGAGGGAATTATTTGTGGTTTGGGAACCTGTAATTTTTGTGTAATAGTTAAAGTGTGCGTTTGTTCTCTTTTTTCCAATGAGGGAAAAACATGATCATCGTCTCAAACCATCTTAGTGTATTTTTTAAGCAAACATATTTTCTACCCAATAAAAATTCACTGGAATAGGCATAAAGTGAAAATAAAAGAGATACATGGGGATTTACAGCTTAAACACTGACAAGCTTTCTCCTTTCCTACATTTAAAAAAAATGTTCACTTTGTGTGAGTCTAGGCCTAGTATCAGTTTGTGAATTCATTATTACATTCAGGGTTAGGTTATACCGCTAAGAAAAAAGCTCCCAAAACAGACATTTTGCATAAAAGTAAAAATAAAAATATCCTTGCCTGCTTTTATTTACCTTGTGGATCCTCTCTTTTCAGACTTTGTCTATCTCTCTTTATACTACAGTGACGAAACCAAGCGATCGATACCTTCTGTTTCCACTTCTTTCCACCATCCTCATTTCTCACTTCCCTAAATTTCATACATCAAAATATGCCTGTTCAATCTTTCATTCTGACTGAGTCTTAAAAATGACTGACGTGTTAATATCTTCTACATTTAGGAGGGAGTGTCCTACAAGGCTTTAAAACAGGCTATGAATTCTGCTCATTGTCTGGAAGCTGCAAAAAGTCTCACCTTCCTGAAATTACTGCATCATTAGTAGAGGTGCAAGAAAGATTTTAATTTTCCAATGGCCTGCAAGTCGCTAGAAATGAAACTGAGCTCTGAGAGGCTAATTTGTGAGTTCCATATAGTTGCTCTGACCTGCGTTCTTGGTTGTGGATACGCAGAGGGAAACGATGGGGGAATTGGAAAAAGAAAAAGAAGTAGTCAGAATGAGTTCTAATTTGTACCTTGAACAATTGTGTTAAAGACTTTTGTCTTCCTGGCTTCCAGTTTATCTTGAGCCTTTTTTTATCACCATAATGAGCACAGACGTACACGAAGAAAGCACTGCCTGCTCTCCTCAGTCAGAGAAAACGGCTTCAGGAAAAATGGTATAATTGTCCTGATGTCTCGCTCCTCCTACACACACATACACCTTTTAATTAAATATATATATTCAGGTACATAAAATTTTAAAGTATAAAATTTTGCATTTTAATAAAATATCTTAAATTGGTCCTACTGCAGAGTCAATGAAAAAATTTAAATCACCCCATATATTATTATAATAGGAAACTTCCCATGGGAGGAGGTGACTATAAAGATGAGAACAACTAGTATTAATTGAATTACTGAGCAGTGAAAGTAGACACAGAATGATCTGAGCAAAATACAAAGAGTAGCAATAGAAATCGGCCCTTGTGAGAGGAAGCTCCAGCATCCAGAATCACAAGACCTAGCAAAGAGCATACGTCACTATATTTTTTTTTTAAGAGGGAAAGAATATATTGTTTTTATACCTTCAAATGAGTTATGAAAAAAGTCAACAAGATCATCTAAATTTCTTTGAAAATTACCTTGATTTCATTGGTTCAGAATCCCACAGCAAGTGCACCGAGATAAAGGATAAAATGCAAACAACACTAAGGCTGTGTTTTCTCAGGTGATTAACATTCACTGCATTGGAACCACGTCACTGCATAGGTTTCCATGGGACAAAACGTTTCTGTGACCTGGAAATTTTAAAAAACCCATTTTAGGTGGCTAACTTGCAGAGATAAGATACAAAGCGTATACATTTACATACAAATAACTAAACTTCCAGATAAGTTTAAAAGTAAGCATATGTCTTTACATTTCACAAAGCAATTCCATTACTTTCAATATAAACACTGTGTCTAGGAAGACGAAGACCAACATCTAGGTGCAAAAAAATTTCTGGACTAGGGTTACCATGAGCCACAAGTTCTCAGTGGTTTGCTGGACAATTTCTTGTACATACCTTCTGGTGTACTTTAGTGGAATAATCAGAATAAGTCATTGAGAAAATCTGATTTGTAAAAAACTCTTCTCAAAATGAGAAAAAAATTAAAAATACGTAGTCAAAAATTGAGAAAATAAGGAACGCTAAAACTTTTATATCAATAGATATTTCACTATTTGATTATTTGTCAAAATATTTTCTATTTTAATAGTATAGGCTAGGGATATTTCAGCTGGGTGGTGAAAACAGTTAAGCATTAGACTACTAACTGAAAGGTTTGAGATTCTAACCCACCTAAAGGCACCTCTGAAGAAAGGCCTGGTGATCTACTTCTGAAAAGTTGCAGTCTTGAAAACCCTATGGAGGGCAGTTCTACTGTGCAACACATTGGGTGGCTGTGAGTGAGAACTGACTTGACAGCAACTCATTTACTGGTGGTTAGGGATAAATTAACAAAGCGTATAAAGAAACAATAGTTAAAAATATTTTACATTTGCTATTTTATTATTATTTTTTAGGTACTATTCTTTTTTTATTATGCTGTAGATGAAGGTTTACAGAACAAATTAGTTTCTCATTAAACAATACACTAATTGTTTTGTGACTTTGGTTGCCAACTCTGTGACGTGTCAACACTCCCCCCTTCTCGACCTTGGGTTCCCTGTTTCCATTCAATCTAGCTTTCCTGTCCCCTTCTGCCTTCTGGTCCTTTCCATGGGCTGATGTGCCCATTTAGTTTCATATACATGGTTGAACTACATTTATTATTGTTTGTTTATCAGTCTGCCTAATCTTTGGCTGAAGAGTGACTCTCAGGAGTGATTTCAGTACTGAGTTAAGAGGGTGTCCAGGGGTCATACTTTGTGGGTTCTCCAGTCTCTGTCAGATCAGCGTCTGATCTTTGTTTGTGAGTTAGAATTTGTTCTATGTTTGTCTCCAGCTTTGTCGGGGACTGTCTATTGTGATCCTTGTCAGAGTAGTCATTGGTGGTGGCCAGGCACCACCAAGTTGTGCTGGACTCAGTCTGATGCAGGCTGTGGTAGTTGTGGTCCATTAGTCCTTTGGGCTAATCTTTCCCTTGTGTCTTTGGTTTTCTTCATTCTCCCTTGCTCTGCATGGAGTGCGACCAGTGGAGTATCTTAGATGGCTGCTCACAAGCTTTTAACACCCAGACGCTGCTTACCAAGGTAGGATGTAGAACATTTTCTTTATAAACTATGTTATGCCAATAGAGCTAGATGTCCCCAGAGTGCATTTGTTATTTTAGATATGTTGTGGAACCCTGGTGGCACAATGGTTAAGAGCTACAGCTGCTAACCAAGGGGTTGGCAGTTCGAATCCACTAGCTGCTCCTTGGAAACCCTATGAGGCAGTTCTACTGTGTCCTATAGGGTCGCTATGACTCAACAGCAACATATTTTTGTTTTGTTTTTAATTTTAGATATGTTAGATTTCATAGAATTTTAATAGATTTTATACACTTTAATATGACGGGAAAATTTACATTTTAAGAATGAAATATTTATAGCTAGACTTTTTTTCTAAAAGACATTTGGAGTCAGAGAGCTGTGCGTAAAAGAGTATAGGAGATAGTGGCTAGTAAGCTAGTAAGGAAGCAAGGTCAAAGGAAAATGAGAGTGAGTGCATAATAAAAGAAGGAAGAATTATTAATAGCAAATACCTTCATAGAGCTCACCATATAATTAGATAACACTGTCACATGCTCATCTGTATGTGTATGTGTATATGCCTTGATAATAAACCTATTATTCCCATTTTGCAGCTAAGGAAATTGAGGTATAGAGATAATTACACTAACTCTTCACTCATGGTGTGAAACTGGATTTGAACCCAGGAAGCTGGCTCCTGAGTGTGTGCTCATAAGCACTTGAGCAATGCTATTAAAGAATTTAGAACAGAAAAAAAAGTGAAAACTTCAAATACGATTTTGAGATTAGCTACTGAGACAATAAAAATAATTATCCATGACCATAAAGCAGTGCTAAAGCTGTTTGGGTGTCAAAGAAAGGACAGGCAATTTTGTCCTTTCCTTTTGAAATCCAATTTATGATGTCCAATGCTGTAAATATTCAGCAATAGCTGTGATCTATAAATATTTAATACAAATGAAGTCATAAGTATAACTCAGACTAAATGCTAATTAAAAATATAAAGAAGATTGGTAGTTACTTTCCCCCCTCAAACTTCCAGATGGTGTTTAATCGGTATACGTGACCATATTTAAGAATGGCATAATTTAAATAATAATTCAAAAGCAATTTTTCAGTTATAGCAAGCAACATTGGTAAAGATTCTGTGACTTTATCACAGTGCTTTTTACTAGATAGTTCTCCTTCTATTATTACCACTTTACTACCAACGTACTTGCCACAGTTTAATAATTCCAAAGTATATAAGGCCGTGAGGAGATGTGAGAAATAAATAAACCACAAAAAGCTTTGAAGAAGTTAGACTTATTCAACTACAAGAAATCTCTGTAAAGAGGGTTCTAATCGTCCTGTTGGTACTCTAATCATGTTAAATAATCCCAAAGATAGCAAGTCATGTCACAAAGAACCTATATTGTAAAACACAGGAACTCATATAATATGCTAAATTAAACATCCAAGAACAATTACTAACTCATATCAATAACATACCCACACATATTCAGCATAATTGGGCAGAGATTAACCCAGTATAATTGATTTGTTTACTGGTTCCTTGTTCAACTATGTGTTAAGAAGTATGTATGTATGTATGCATGTATGCTTGTGTGTATGTATATATATGTGTGTATTGACTTATTTAATGCAATCTATGCAGTTCATTTTATAGGTTCCTGAAATTTTAATAAAAATTTCATCTCCAGCTAAGCTTCTTGAAAAATAAAGATACAAAATAAATTCACTAAAATAAATGACAACTCGTGTATAAATTCCAAATCCTGGGTAATGTCTACCCAGTTGATTGAGTGCACACTGAACTTCAATGTGTAAGGCTTTACATACAATGCAATGTTGCTTTTGGAGGGAAAAAAAAAAAAAAAAAACAGATGGCCTTCCTTTTTTTTTTCTCCTTTAGTGGAATGAAAACTTGAGCTTGGTTTTCTGAGTCTTCTGTATTAACCATAACAAAAATAGTGGCTATTTTCATGAAATAAAACATAACATTTGCTGTTGAGTCAATTCTGACTCAGATAAACCCTTATGTGTCAGAGCAGAACTGCATGTCATAGGGTTTTCAATGATACTTCTGGGCAGATTCAAACCACCAACATTTCAGTTAGAAGCTGAATGTGTTAACCACTTCACTACCTAGGGACTCCAAGAGATTTTAAATTTCTAAAAGCCCCAATAGGGTACCTTGTGTTGTGGATAAGAAACCAGGTCTCAGAATGTTACAGTTTAAAAGAAACTTAGGAATCATCTAATGTGATGGGTTCATTGTTCAAATGAATCAACTAAAGCCTAGAGAGGTGATTCAACAAAGTTTTCAAAATCAATTATTGTTAAAGTTGGAACTAAATACCATGCCCACTGAATCACATTCCATAGTTCTTTATACCACTCAAGTTTTCCTAAGTTATATTCCCTGGATATGTATTAACATCTATCAGAACACTAGAGTTCTGATAGATGTTAAGATAGATGTTAATAGACATTCTAAGAAAAAAAAATTGAAAAAAAATTCATGAGCATCAGTCATGATCTAGCAGGAAATAATTTTTCAAGGCGAACTTAACTATTACTAAGGTAGGGCCAGATTTTAAAGAAGCCAAAATGGATAGAGCAGTAACCTAGGGCTACCGACTGTTACTGATCTAAGCTAAAGGGATAAGAGGAGGGGAACCTAACCTCAAAGCGGAAGGTGAGAGTTTTATATGGAAGACAAATTTGAGAGGAGCAGCGATCTTCCATCAAGGAACACAAATAGCCAGAAGTGATCAATTAGGGGAATGGATACCTAAACCTCTTCCCTTCCTCTTTATCAACCATGAGCCAAGCCGATGCAGAAAATAGCAGGCAAAGAAGCCAGTTACTCAGTCCTTACAGATCAGCCTCCTACAGCAGAAACAAGGTAGAGAAGGGTGAATGGAAGATCTAAGCAAGGCAAACAAAAGACATATAGCAACGTCACCAGGCAAGTTTTGGAAACAGTTACAAAAAAATAAACAGACTTGTTCATAGGGCATAACAGAATCTTTCCTGAGGATCTCTACAAACGCAGTAGAACAAATAGTGTCTTCAAAATCAGTTTGTATCTGGAAATTTCCTTTCAAGGGATACATATTTATATCTTGCAAACATATAACCATGATTCAGGAAATTCTACAATACATTCAAATCCCACAGAAACTTCAAGATCTTATCGGTAAAAATCTCAATAACGCATACATAGTATTTTCTACAAGGTTTTTGATAATCTGGAGATTGTACTAACAATCTATTTCCAGAATTCTTGCACCAGTAGAAACAAAATATTATGACTTTGGTGACTTGATTCCTAGTTCTAAAAAAAGAACAACAATCTAACAACTCTAAAGGCAGTTACAAAGCTCTACTCATTCTTTTTCATTGCTTCAAAACCCCTTGTCAACTCTTCAACCCTCAAAACAAAACAAAACAAAAAGCCTGCAGATATGTAGCCACTCTTTTACCAAATATTTAACTGACATAGTTGCATTTTAAAAATTTAACTCTTTGTTACATTTAGGTTTTAATTTAGTAATATGATCAGAAATAAGAAACAAAGTCAAATATATTTTAGCGTAGTGAGAGAATGAAGAATGTCTTAGATGTCAAAGGGAATGACAGAGTAAAGAAATTCAAAAGACTCCTCCTCCCTAAAAAAATTAAGAACACTGACAAAAATGGTCAAAATAAAACTTTTTCAGAACTCTGGAAAAAGGTTTGCAAAAACCAAGTGAGTATTTGTTTGAGAAAAATGGCCGAATCTCAATAAGAACAGTTAGCTTTGCGGTGTTTTAACTTGACCTTCTCTCACATCCTTTTCCCCAGCTCTGTAGCAGCCTTGAAAACTAACAGCCTGTAGTCACAGTGAAAACCAACAACCTGGCAACCACAGGGGACAAAATGGAGACAGAGCTTTTCCAAGGCCCCTTTCTCAAATAATTGTCATTATCTGGCCTATTTAGAAGTTCCCTGGAAAACTCCACACCCAGGACGTGTCTTTATTTGACCTTACTCAGAGCTTGCCCACTGCAAAGAGTTCAGGGAGCACAAATACATGGCCTTTTTGGCTTTTATCGCCAAAGCATTGCCTTTTTCCTATGCTTTCTTTTAGAAAAATAATAAAAGGTAAAGGTGACCTTATTTTAAATTATATTAAAACAAAGTTAATTTAGACTTCTACGTTAGATCAGCATGTATAAGGATGTAAATACAATTTAAGAATGATCAGAAATCTTCGAATAGTCACTTGACACCCAGTGTCGTTGTTGGATGCTGTCTAGTCGATTACAAATTATGACAACCCCATGCATGCAGAGTAGAACTGCTCCATAGGGTTTTCAAGGCTGTGACCTTTCAGAAGCAGATCACCAGGCCTGTCTTCTGAGGCACCTCTAACTGCCAAGCTTTCAGGTAGAAGTCAAGAGCTTAGCTGTTTGTGCCACCCAGCCACACCCATTAAGATGGATAAAAAAAATAAGCAAATAGATTTAAAAAAGGACAAACTATAACAAGTGTTGACAAGGATATGCAGTAATTGGACCTTCATATACTGCTGTTGGAAAGTTAAAATGGCACAACCATATTGGAAAACATTTTGGCAATTCCTCAAAATATTTACATAGAGATAACCTATAACCTATTATCCACTCCTAGTCTCCCAGAAGAAATAAATATATATGTCCAAACAAAAACCTATGCATATACGTTCCTAGTAACATTATTCATAATAGATAAACAAAATGTGGTGTATCCATTCAATGGAATAATATTCAGCCATAAAAATGAATGAAATACTGATTCACACTACAACAGGTGGACCTTAAAAACATTTTTCTGATAAGTGAAAGAAGCCAGACACAAAGGCTGACAAAATAACAGACAGTTGGATATTATGGGATTTGTTATTGACCAGTACCCTAATACATCTGAAGTATTCTTGTTAAAATATACATATATATATATATGTATATATATATACATATCAAACCTAAAAGAGATAAAGCCTCTAGATATAACTACCCATAAACAAATCCATTGCCATCAAGTCGATTCCAGCTGATAACAACCCTACAGAAAATACAGATGACCTGTTTTTAGCAAATACATTACAAGGCGGGGGAGTGGAGCAGGCACCCATAAATTTAAAAAAAAAAGGTTTGGAGACACGTATCAAATGTCACATTTGGACTTTAGTTGGATGTTGAGTTGAAATAATCAACTATAAAAAATCAAACAACCAAAAACACATTTATGAGTCAACTGCGGACTGGATATTTGATAATATAAAAAATTTAGTCATGTTTTTAAAAGCAATATTTGTTCTTATGGTTAAACATACAGTTCTTATCTTTTAGAGATACATGCTGAGGTCTTTACAGGTAAGATTATATTAAGTCTGCTATTCCTCAAAATAATCCAGTAGGATGGTGTCATGGATTGAATGGTGTCCCCCAAAAATATGTGTATCAATTTGGCTAGGCCACGATTCCCAGTATTGTGTGATTATCCACCATTTTGTCATCTGATGTGATTTTCCTATGTGTTGTAAATCCTATCACCATGATGTTAATGAGATGGATTAGTGGCAGTTATGTTGATGAGATCTATAAGATTAGATTGTGTCTTAAGCCAGTCTCTTTTGAGAGATAAAAGAGAGAAGTGAGCAAAGAGACATGAAGACCTCACACCACCAAGAAATAAGCACGAGGAACATAGCACGTCCTTTGGACCTGGGGTCCCTGTGCTGAGAAGCTCCTCAACCAGGGGAAGATTAATGACAAGGACCTTCCTCCAGAGATGACAGAGAGAGAAAGCCTTCCCCTGGAGCTGATGCCCTGAATTTGGACTTCTAGCCTACTAGACTGAGAGAATAAACTTCACTTTGTTAAAGCCATCCACTTGTGGTATTTCTGTGACAGCAGCACTAGATAGCTAAGACAAACAGGGAGAATGGTAGAATTTAAGGCATGAAACATGAGTTTTAATTTAAGGATGAAACATGAGTTGATAAAAGATGTACTTGGGTGTCTCAATGATGTCTACTTTTGTGAATGTTTCAAATTTTCCTTAATAAAAATGTATATTAAAAATTGTTTCAAATTTCTTGTGATTTGTAACCCTATATTACATCCTCAGTGTGAATTTTGACCTGAATAATAAGAAAGAAAAGTAACAGTAACTTTTATACTAGTAGTTTCTTCACTAGTGGTCAAAGAATCTTAACTCAAGTACAGAGGTGCTCCTTGTAAGCTGTTTGAACTAAATGCGCCAACCAGGGAAAATCAATAAAGCTGTTTAAATGGTTTCCCAGGGACCTTTGTGATGATGGACTACTTCTCTTCTTAGAAGACAAATAGCTGTACATATTCTGCATTTTTAGGTTTTTGTCCATGAACAGTAACTAAACTTATTCGAAAACATAAGAACTTAGGATTTGGAGAAACTGCAAAGCAAAGCTGGTTGTATTAGCCTCTCATTGTCATATCTGGCTGACAAATAGCTTTAATTTCTGTTTTACTTATACATAATAAATCATTAAAACTCCTGAAGGCAGCAACTTTAGAATGTAGTATGTTTCCTTTTTTTCTTTTACAGAAGAACCTTTAGACATCAATATTCTCATAAAACCATATTCTGTTTGATATGGGATTTTATATTAGATAAGACTATACTGAATTGCAATTAATCATTTTAGTTAATAATCTACAAATCAATGCAAGTCTGGATGATATGAGTGTAAATTTTCTCTTCACTATGAAGATTAGAGCTCTGACTCACGTGTTCTTAAATACTGCCTTATAAAATACCTGGTGAGAATTTAAATTCTGAATAATTTATCTTACTGGTCCTGCGAAAGTAATACATTTGAGAATATTTGTAACAGTCCTATTCATGGAACATTGTTTTACTTATTTAAATGAGAGAACAGAACATGTTTTCCGATTCACAGAGCCATTTCATGTTATTTCAAATGAGTGAAAGCAACTTAAATAAATCAACTAATGTCATTTTTGCATGACTATATAATTTCCACACTGATCAGTGATCTGATATCAATAAATATATTATTATGTCTTTAACAGTTTATGATCCTAACAGGTCTAGAAGGAGCCCTGATGGTGCAATGATTAAGTGCTTGCCTGCTAACTGAAATGTGGGCAGTTCAAACTCACCACCTGCTTGGCTAGAGAAAAGACACCTGTTGATCTGCTCTGGTACATTACAGCATAGGAAACCCTATGGGACAGTTCTACTCTGTTCTGTAGGGTCACTATGAGTCAGAATCAACTTGATGGCATACAACAACAGCCAAAATTCTAGATTTTACCTACACTATATCATTTTTGAAGCCCTGGTGGTGCAGTGGTTAAGCGTTTGGCTGCTAACCAAAAGGTCATCCGTTCCAATCCACCAGCCCCTCCTCGGAAACCCAATAGGGCAATTCTGTTCTGTCCTATAAGGTCATTATAAGTTGGAATTGACTCAAGGGCAGTAGGTAACATAACAATATATCATTTTTAAAGGAGCCCTGGTGGCACAGTGGTTAAGTGTTCTGTTGTTAACCAAAAGATCCACAGACCAAATCCACCAGCTGCTCCTTGGAAACCCTATGGGGCAGTTCTACTCTGTCCTATAGGGTCGCTATGAGTTGGAAATGGCTTGATGGCAACAGGTTTTATATCATTTTAAAAACGCAGGACAAAATTGATTAGCTAATGAAGAGATAAGAATTAAGTATACAGGTATACATTACTTAATGTCCACGATATATTCTGTGAAATAGGATGTTATGTGATTTATGGGGACTTTGTGGAAACACCAGATTATATACAGAAGAAAGGCACTCAGGACTGGGGGGTGGGAGAAGGACACGGAAGGACTGCAGGAAAACTTTGGCTCCACTGGGCGCTGTTCCTACGGGGTCTCAGCCCGGTCTCCAAAAGCCTCACCAGCCCACCGTAGCGAACTTGCTGTCCAGCTGGCTGCCTCCCGGCCCGCCTCCCACCAGCTCCCTCTCCCCTCCCTTGCTATCTCCCTGCCTGCCACCCTGTCTACCCTAATGAGCTTTAAACTCATCCAGCCCCACCTACCCCCTCCACCTCTTCCCCCAGGGCCTGTCCTGCTCCTCTCCCTGCCGCCTTCACAGTCCAGACCTCTAGATGGCCACCACTGCGGGAGGAGCCTCAGCCTCAGGCCCAGGCGTCACGCATAGGGCACCCAGGCTGAGTGGAGCAGAGACCTTGGCGGGGTATCCCCCTCTGTGGCTCCAGAGGTGTCTCCGTGGTCCCTGCCTGAGGCGAGGGCAGTGGGCAGACAGCCCCGTGAATGGGTGCCAGGATCCCCTTCCCCCGCCGCCCAAGGGCCTGGGCAAAAAAAACGACACCCAGAGAGCTAGTGAGAGACTGATTGGATCTCCATACTTAGCAAAGTACGACCACTACATCCCTTCCGATAGGGATTTCTGAACTCTATTATAACTTTATGGGACTACTGACGGTGTATATGCTGTAGCCCAAAGGGACATTAAGCAATGCTTACCTGTATTATCCTCAGTAATCCATTTACCCTTTCATTTGAAAAGCACAGATAATGGAGCTTCTGAGTTCAACACTGTGATCAGATCTAAGTTAGATATAACAGAAGTAGAATAATATCACTTAGATCTGAGAGAAAAACAAGAGAAACAAGGTTTGCAGTGTAAGAATTTTATGCTAGCACTTGCTAGGCAATTTAAATATATTATTTTGTTTAATTAAAAAATAACTAGGCATTATTAAAGCAGAAAAAGCATTTGTAGTTACTCAAGTCAAAACAAATGCATGCAAGCAAACTAGAAAATTTCAATTTAAATAAAATAGAAATCATTCGCAGTATATAATGTAGGTGCGAAACTATGTTAGGAAGAAGAGAGGGAACTTAGGGAAGCTAAGATCCCAGCTTTCCTACTGAGGTCATAGCACAGAAACAATCTACTTGAGGTATCACAGCCATTGGACAATGGATGTTCTCACTGATGCCATTGTCGCTGGATACTGCTTGTCAGTACAACCACCAAAAATATTTTTGCTTCTCCACTTCATACTCTCCCCAGACTCAAAGTCCCAAGAAAGAGAACAAGTTAGTTGGTCTTACATCATGTATCCTCAGCCCTGCTGTCAGAGTTAGGAGAGTACAAGAACATGTCTGTTTGGCTTTTATAGTCACACCATGGCCCTTCCTCCTATGCTTTTGCAGTGTGATGGGTAGCTCTTTCGTGGCTTTTCTCCCCATAGTCTTCTAACTTCCACAGAAGTTATTGCGCAGGACTGTGCAGATAGGATAATTATAGCCCACCAAAGGGATTGGTCAGTTTTGCCATCCCACTGGGCTTGAAAAGAGCCACCCCAGAGGCAGGAAAGAGAAGATCCCACCACCACCAAGAAAGAACAACCAAGAGCCAGCATGTCCTTTGGACCTGGGATCTTTACATTGAGAAGTTCTGGAACCAGAAGGCAGAGAGAGAGCTGTAACACTGAAGGCAGTGAGATCTGGCAGCAAGAGATGGTATAGTGGGCTTCCCGGCCCACGGAGAGAGAAAGATTGAGTGCATTTGGGTAGAGGCCTAGGGCCAGGGAGAGGCATGCCTGCGAGCACACCTGGGAAGAGGATGTCCTGGTGGAAGAACTGTATTGTGAGCATTCCTGAACCTGATTTATAACCTGTTACTTCCCTAATAAACCCCATAATCATGAGTAGTGTCTGTGAGTTTTATGTGGCCATTGCAATGAATTATCGAACCCAGCGGAGAAGTAGAGAATGTCATGTTAGGGATGGTTGGTGTCGGAATTGGTAAAGATGGCAGGGAGAGGAGGCATGTCTGACGTCCACCTTATAGGACCAGCGTTGGGCTGTTGATCTTGATCTCCTTTCCCTTTGTGAAGTTAGAGGAGATCAGGCACCGCCCCCACACCATTCTTACAGGTTTGTTTTAGAAAAATAATAAAATTGAAGGGTGACATTCTCATTTTAAGTTATACTAAAATGAAGTTCATTGAGACTTTTGCTTTAGAACAATAAGGGTGAAAAATACCATCACTCCTGAAAATACTAGGTAATATGAAAGCCATATGTTCTATGGAACTATCAAATAGTGGAGGATGCAAGTGAACTCCATTGAGAAACTAGTACTTTAAAAGTTAGTTGAAAACTATGACAATTTACACACCTGGGGTCCAGTACATGGTCTGGGTACAGAGGGGTAAAGAAGCAACCCTGCCATAGACAGAGACTTTACAGAGACAATGAAAAAATCAGCTGACCTTTAGACAACAGTATGAGCTGATGAAATAGATTGGAATGAGGATGTGTCCCATTGTCTTATTTATCTAGTTCTACTGTACACAAATGCCACAAGTAAGTGGATTTAAGGAACAGAAATTTATTTTTTCATTTTTTTTGTTATTAGATTGCCATCAGTCGATTCCAATTCACACAGACACTATGTACAACAGTGTACAGTCCTACACCATCCTCACATTACTTGCTACATTTGAGCCCGTTGTTGCAACCACTGTGTCAATTCTTTTTTGCGGGGGGTATTCCTCTTTTTCACTGACCCCCTACTCTACCAAGCATGATGTCCTTCTCCAGGGACTGGTCCCTCCTGATAACACGTCCAAAGTACATGAGACTAAGTCTCACCATCCTTGCTTCCAAGCAGTACTCTGGCTGCACTTCTTCCAAGACAGACTTGTTCATTCTTCTAGCAGTCCATGGTATAGTCGATATTCGTCACCAATGCCATAATTCAAAGGCATCAATTCTCCTTTGATCTTCCTTATTTATTGTCACATTCGCATGCATATGAGGCAACTGAAAATATCATGACTTGAATCAGGCACACTTTAGTCCTCAAAGTGGTATTTTGGCTTTTTGACAATTTAAAGGAGTCTTTTGCAGGAGATTTACCAAATGCAATACATCGCTCGATTTCTTTACTGCTGCTTCCATGAGAGTTGATCATGGATCCAAGTAAAAGGATGTCCTTGACAACTTCAATATTTTCTCTGTTTATCAAGATGTTCCTTATTGGTCCAGTTGTGAGGATTTTCGTTTTCTTTATGTTGATGTGTAATCCATACTGAAGGCTGCAGTCTTCGATTTTCATCAGTAAGTGCTTCAAATTCTCTTCACTTTTAGCAAGCAAGATGGTGTCATCTGCATATCACAGGTTGATAATGAGTCTTTCACCAATCCTGATGCCACATTCTTATTCATACAGTTCAGCTTCTGAGATTATTTGCTCAGCATACAGCTTGAATAAGTATGGTGAAAGGATACAACCCTGATGCACACCTTTCCTGACTTTAAACCATGCAGTATCTGCTTGGTTTGTTTGTATGACTGCCTCTTGGTCTATGTATAGGCCCTGCATGAACACAATTAAGTGTTCTGGAATTCCAACTCTTCACAACTTTATCCATAATTTGTTATGATCCACACAGTTGAATGCCTTCATATAGTCAATAAAACACAGGTAAACATCTTTCTGCTATTCTCTCCTTTCAGCCAAGATCCATCTGACATCAGCAATGATATCCCGCGTTACTATCCGCTTCTGAATCTCGCTTGAATATCTGGCAGTTCCTTGTCAATGTACTGCTGCAATCACTTTTGAATGACCTTCAGCAAAATTTTACTTGTGCGTGATATTAATGATATTATTTTGATAATTTCCACATTCTGTTGGATCATCTTTCTTTAGAATGGGCACAAATATGGATCTCTTCTAGTTGGGTGGCCAGGTAGCTGTCTTCCAAATTTCTTGCCAGAGACAAGTGAGTGCTTCCAGTGCTGCATCCATTTGTTGAATCATCTCACTTGGTATTCTGTCAATTCCTGGAGCCTTGTTTTTCAACATTCCCTTCAGTGAAGCCTGGACTTCTTCAGTACCATTGGTTCTTGATCATATGCTACCTGTTGAAATGGTTGAACTTAGACCAATTATTTTTGGTACAATGACTCTGTGTATTCTTCCCATCTTATTCTGATGCTTCCTGCATCATTCAATATTTTGCCCATAGAATCCTTCAATTGCAACTCGAGGCTTGTATTTTTTCTTCATTTCTTTCAGCTTGAGAAATGTTGAGCACATTCTTCCCTTTTGGTTTTGTAACTCCAGGTCTTTGCACATCTCATTATAATAATTTATTTTGTCTCCTCAAGCCCCCCTTTGAAATTTTCTGTTCAGCTCTTTTACTTCATCATTTCTTCCATTCACTTTGGCTGCTCTACATTCAAGACCAAGTTTCAGAGTCTCTACTGACATCCATTTTTGTACTTTCTTTCCTGTCTTTCTATGACATTTTGCTTTCTTCATTTATGATGTCCTTGATGTCATTCCACAACTTGTCTGGTCCTGAGTCATTAGTGCTCAATGTGTCAAATTTATTTTTAAGATGGTCTTCAAATTCAGGTGGGATATACTCAAGGTCCTATTTTCGCTCTCACGGACTCTTTTGAATTTTCTTTAGCTTCAACTTAAAATTGCATATGAGCAATTGACGGTCTGTTCCACAGTCAGTCTCTGGCCTTGTTCTGACTGATGATGTTCTCCATAGTCTCCTTTTCACAGATGCAGTTAGTTTGATTCCTGTGTTTTCCATCCTGTGAGGTCCACATGTATAGTTGTCTTTTATGTTGTTAAAAAAGGTATTTGCAATGAAGAAGTCATTGGTCTTGCAAAAGTCTACCATGTGACCACCTTTGTCATTTGTATCACCAAAGTCATATTTTCCAACTACCCATCCTTCTTCTTTGTTTCGAACTTTCACATTCCATTCATCAGTAATTATCAGTGCATTTTGATTGGATATTTGATCAATTTCAGACTGCAGAAGTTGGTTAAAATTTTCAACTTCCTCATTTTTTGCATTAGTGGTTAGTGCATAAATGTGAATAGTAGTCATAGTAGCTGGTCTTCCTTGTAGACATATGAATATTATCCTTTCACTGAGAGCATTCTACTTCAGGGTAGATCTTGAAATATTCCTTTTGACAATGAATGTGACATCTTTCCTTTTCAATTTGTCATTCCCAGCATGTGATTTTCTGATTTAAAATGGCCAACACCAGTCCATTTCAGTTCACTAATGCCTAGGATACCAATCTTTATGCATTCCATTTCATTTTTGACAACTTCTAATTTTCCTAGATTCATACTTTGTACATTCCATGTTCTGATTATTAACGGATGTTTGCAGTTGTTTCTTCTCATTTTGGGTTGTGTCACATCAGCAAATTAAGGTCCCAAAAGCTTTCCTCCATCCACATCATTAAGGTTGACTCTATTTTGAGGAGGCAGCTCTTCCCCAGTTGTATTTTGAGTGCTTTCCAACCCAAGGGGCTCATCTTCTGGCAGTGTATCAGACCATATTCCTTCTGTCAGATTGTTGTACTGTGGTGGCTTGCGAATTGTTGTGAAGCTAGAAGCTATGTCACCCATATTTCAAATATCAGCAGGGTCCCCATGGAGGACAGGTTTTATCAGAGCTTCCAGACTAAGACTGAGTAGGAAGAAGGACCCGGCAATCTACTTCTGAAAAAATTGACCAGTGGAAAATCTCAGGAATAGCAGAGGAACATTTCATAGTCTAGAAGGCTAGGAGTCTGAATTGAGTGTGTGGTTCTAGTGGGAGAGACTTCCTTGTCAATTTCAGCCTTTAGTAGTTGACAATCCTTTGAGTTCCTGGGTTTATAGATTCATCTACCTCTATAGTCTTTAGATAGTGTCAATCTTCCCCTTGGATGTGACTAATTCTGTGTCTAATCAGCTCTTTTTATAATTAAAAAGTGATCAGGTTTAGGACACACCTACACTCAAATGATTTCGTTAACGTAACAAAGACAACCCTGTTTCCAAAAGGGATCATACCCACAGGTAAAGGGTTTAGGATTGCAACATGTAATTGGGAGGACACAATTCAATCTGTAACATCCACATATTAAAATAAAACTCTCAACCCAACAATTCTCCCTCTACTACCACCTTAATATTGCTGGGTAAAAGAAAATGTCTGTGAGAAAAGGACTGAAAAGCAGAGATAAATTACACACCTCTGCATATCATTGCAGTGCTTCGATTTTGGAGCTCTACCAGAACTGAATCCAAAGGTGAACCAAAATATTCTGAAAGAGTATATCCAACCTATTCCCAGCTCACACTGACAAAGTCAAATTGCAGGAATGTGGGGGATTATGGGTTGCACAATTCCCAAATATATTCAGTCTAATTTAAGCTTTGGCTCAATTCCAGCTCAACTTCACTCAAGGACAAATCTGAATGAAAAGCTCTTCACTCTAATCACTTCTTGGGAAATAATCAAAATAAAACAAAACAAATTTTGCTTAGCTCTCCATTGTTCTTTTACATACAATGTCCAGAACACAATTAAACAAAAAATATGTGACATGAAAATAGCAGGTAACTGTGACCCACAATCAAGAAGAAAAATAGTCAATAGAAGGACCCCTTCAGATGATGCAATATTTAGAATTATCACATAAGAAGTTGAAAAAAATAGTATTAATATTTTAAATATCTTATAAGGAAAGAGAACTATAAGGGATAAAGAGATGGTATGTACAAAGTGTGAAATGGAAACTTGATAAAAGAACCAAATAGGAATCACAGAACTGAAAAAACACAGTATCTAAATTAAAAAATCTATTGGATGTGCTTAACAATACCTTAGACACCAAATACAAAAAGATAAGCAAACTTGTAGACAAGTCAGTAGAAATTAGGCAAATTCAAGCATAGAAAGGAAACAAATAATAGTAATGTATTTTGGAAGTTTTAACACATATAGAAAATATGTGAAACAACATAAAGAACAAAAGGGGAGCTAAATGGAAGTAGAATATTGTAAGGTTCTTACAGTATATGTTAAATGTATAACATTATTTCAGTGGTAGACTGTGCTAAGTAAATCAAACATATAGTAATACTGGAGCAACACCCGTATCTTAAGCTGAAATACAAGATTCAGAATTAAACTAAAGATGATACAAAACAGGCATTCTAGGTTGTTACTAAACTGTGTTTTCATCCCCAGTTGTATTTGGTGAAAGCTCCCAAAATGTATCATATCAATTCTAGGCACACCAAGAAGTTATATTCAGTGTTCTTATGCACACATATTGAACATGGAACAAGTTTTAAATATGGCACACAACACACGAACAAAACAAAACCTATTGCTGTTTAGCAGGTTCTGATCATGTGTTACAGACTAGAACTGAGCTTCATAGGGTTTTCTTGACTGCAATCTTTATGGAAGAAGATTGCCGGCCCTTTTTTCCATAGAGCCCCTCGGTGGGTGCAAACCACCTACCTTTCAATTAATAACACCAACCAGGGAATTGCACATAGCACAGAGTTATGCAACTGGAAGAAATTTTAAAGAATTAAACACATAGTAAGTACCCATAGGAATTTACAACTTATCAATGTAGATAACCTTCCCCAGTGCCATATACATTGGGGATGAAATTAAAATACTGTTCAAGGAGGTGTGTGATTACTACTAAAATTATTGGAATTGCATTTTCTTTACACACAATTGGAGGAAGAAAGTAATTCCTCCCTAAGGAGAAATTTATAAAACAAAAACATTGCTGGAAAGATTTGTGTGTCTGGGAAAGGTAGTTGGTGTTCTTGTCTTTAAAAAACAGGCCACCACTTCCAGCAACATGGTACTCTAGGCAAAAGCACCACGCCATCCCTCCACAGCAAAGGTCCGAAAAACTAAGCCAAATAAAGAAAACAGAAATCCTGAAACCGTAAGCTTCAAATGAAGAGATAAAGAACTCAGCCAAGCACCAAATGGAATAAGAAACTGACAGAGAACAGAGAGCGAAGAGACATACATGCAGAGGTCCCCTATCAGCTAACGCAGCTCAGATTCGCCATCTTGGACTCCTCTCAGAAACCAGCATACAGGGGGTATGAGAAAGCAGCTTCATGAAGCTTACAGCAGGAGACAGAATAACCAGTAACCAATGATATATGCTTTCCCACCCCCCCACCCTTATTCACCCCCACTTGGCCTCCTCTGCTTTCCATGGCCACAGTCTCTTGGCCAGGAAGCACCAGCTGCTTGGATTCTGCCCACCCACACTGGCCGATTCCCTGGGTGCCATTTGTTGGCTGCTGGTGTTGCTTTTTCCTGCTTCTTTTCATTTCTTCCTTGCCTCTTGCCACCTCTCCCTCCTTTCACGCAAGTGCCTGGCTCCATGTGCCATCTTTGCTTCTTCCTGAGAGGCTGTGGAGCTCCCCTCTAGTGTGGGACTGCTTCCCGGTCCATGCTGCCGCACTAGTGGGATGCCAGGATTTTTTTGTTTGTTTGTTTATTTTGAATTGTTTGTTTGTTTTATTTTTCTTTTCTTGAGTTGGGGCCCTGTTCTGGCCAGGCGGTGCTGCACAGCTTGGGACCTACCCCCTCAGCTTGTGCAGATGTGCAGAGGGATTCCTGAGGACATTTCATTTTTTGTGGGTTTTTTTTTATTTTTTTTAATTTGTTTTGTTTTCTTTTCCCTCTTTTTCCATTTTTGTCTTTCTTCCTTACTCCATTTCTCATCTCTTTATACCTTCCATCTCTTCCTGTCCCTTGAATACCTGGGGCTGAGTGACACCTCTATGCCTTCTAGCCAGGCTGTACTTCAACAACTGGGAACAACTTCCCCAGACCTCGCAGCCACACTGGTGGGATCCCTGGGAGCCTTTCGTTTCTTTTTTCTTTCTAATTTTTATTTGTTCATTCTTTTCTTTTTTTTCTTCTTCTTCCCCTTTTTGTTTTTCTCCATTTCATAGTCTCTCATCTCTCCACTCCAATGGCAAGCTCCCCTAGCACTCTTTTTTGTTTGTTTGTATGTTTTTGCCTCCTGTTCCTCTCTCCTGTCTCCCAAACCTGTCTTAGCTCCACACATCACAGTCTCCCTCCTCCATC
>NW_004444092.1:470879-506247 GCF_000243295.1 Trichechus manatus latirostris
ACCCCTTCAGGAGCAAGGGAGAATGAAGAGAACAGGATATAAGGAAAAGATTAGTCCAAAGGACTAATGGACCACAGCTACCAAGGCCTTCACCAGACTGAGTCCAGTACAGCTAGATGGTGCCTGGCTACCACCACTGACTGCTCTGACTGGGATCACAATAGAGGGTCCTGGACAGAGATGGAGAAGGATGTAGAACAAAATTCTAAGACACACAAAAAAAACACCAGATTTACTGGCCTGACAGAGACTGGAGAAACCCCAAGAGTATGGCTTCCTGACACACTTTTAGCTCAATGGTGAAGTCACCTCTGAGGTTTACTGTTCAGCTGGGGATTGGTCAGCCCCATAAAACAAAATGGGGCTAATGAGGCACAGCAGTCCAGGGACAGTGACTAGAAGGTAGAGGGGGACAGGAAAGCTGGTGATAGGGAACCCAAGGTTGAGTGAGGACAGTGTTGTCATGTAGTGGGTTTGTTAATAATTGTCATAGGGCAACATGTGTACTAACTGTTTAATGAGAAACTATTTTGTTCTGAAAACCTTATCTAAAGTGAGAATAGCAGCACAACTGGAAGAACGTAATCGATGTCACTGAATTGTGCACGTAGAAAGTTTTGAACTGGTGTATCTTTGGCTATGTATACTTTTACCAAAAAAAAAAAGGTCAAGAAGAGAGAGTGTTGACATGTCATGGGGTTGTTAACCAATGTCATAAAACAATATGGGTACTGACAGTTTAATGAGAAACTATTTGTTCTGTAAACCTTCACCTAAAGTACAATAAAAAAAAATTATAACCTAAAAAAAGAAGCAAAATCTAATGAAACAATGGACGATGGGAATTAGGCATTCCAGATCTTGGAAATAACAACAACAAGATGACAATGACAATGATGAGGATGATAGTGTCTTGGCACACTTATTTAGATATGTAGTCACCCAGAGGCACCTCAGAAGAAAGGCCTGGAAATCTACTTCTGAAATATCAGCCAGTGAAAACACTATGGAGTACGGTTCTATTCTGACATACACGGAGTTGCCAAGAGTTAGAATTGATGTGATGGAAACTTTTTTGTTTTTTTAATGTAGAATTTTAATTTTTTTTTTTTAACTAAACACCTGTATGTGTTTTGCTGAAACTGAGAGAAGTTACATAAGTAAATTGCCCAGTTTCACACAGTTGGTACATGAAGTCTTTAAAATCTAAGTAATTTCCTTAGGTTTTAAACAGCTTATTATTTTTATTTTTTTAACGTTAGCTTCAACTTTTCAAATCCCCACTCTTTGCTGGAAGAATTGATGCTAGCTTCAAAGATGAGGGTTAATATCCCAAAGAGTGACTTGGAGTAATGCCCTAGGAACTAAAAATATGACTGAGAGGTGAGAAACGGTAGAGTTATATCCTGTAAGATTCATTTCAATTTTACTTAATTAGTTTTACCCTGTAACTGGACTAATTACTATAAACTCCCATGGATTCAGAATCTCAAAAACAAACCCTGTTATATCAACTGGAATTTTTTCATACATTTCTACAATGATAGTGAACTGATGATAAAAGTATACTTTTTTTTTATTTTAAGGATTTGGCACAGAAAAAAATATTATAATAATATTTTGTTTGATGCTAATGAAACAGACAGAAAACTTAAAATCAGTTGCTGTCAAGTTGATTCTGACTCATAGCAACCTCACATGTGTCAGAGTAGAACAGCGTTCCATAGGATTTTCAATGGATAATTTTTTGGAAATAGATTGCCAGGCCTTTCTTCCAAGTTGCATCTGGATGAACTCAAACCTCCAACCTTTCAGATAGTAGCCAAGCTTGTTAATCTGTATCACCCAGGGACTCCTGAAAGAGAACTTAGTGGTATGAAAAACAACTAAATGGCTGGCTTACATCTCTCATTATAAACATAGCTGTTAAATTGTTTTCCTCTCACATGTTTAGAGTTAGCCCAACATTGCCTACCTAATATACTTTGGACAGTATAAAACTGAGATTTGGTCACTGATTAGGACTAATTATATAGCCTACCCAGATGCTTTGTTACCAAAAACTCATGTGAGAGGCCACATTATTCACATCGATCTGAAGTTAGCTTTCAACACTGATCAAATTAGTTGAGTAATTGCTAAATCACTACCGTGTTTTGAGTTACAAAGAGGCACGTTCAGAGCCCCTCTGCTGCATATTTCAAAGCACTGAGAGCCATTCTAATCTAAGCAGTACCCCAGAGCCAGAAAGACTTTCTGCTATCCTGGAGGCTGACCTACATGCTGGGAATAATGCAAATAATAATTCCCTTCAGTGAGTATTGAAAATTAGACTACTTTTCTATTTCTCTGAAGTCATTCAGGCCTTTTTTTTTTTTCTTAAATCTTATCTCTACAAAATATTCACAGTCAAACAAATAAACAGTTCAGAAAGCAAAGAAAGTCATTTTAATTAAAACAAGTTGTATGCCTTTTGTTTGTTTTTCCTTTTTGAAAAATTCCCATACTGACAATAAACCTTAATATCCAGATTGTCTTATATGTGACATTTACTTTCATAAACCATGCAGCTATCAGGAGCTAATCCTGTAGAGAAACTAATCAAGGAAGGTGTTACACAAATGCAAAACATATGATTAAAGAGGGGGAAGACAAATCTCATGCAAAAAACTGAATGTTATAATGAAATTGCCACTGAATGGAGATGTGAAGACTTCAAGCTCAGTTTAATTAGGCCACTGAGTGGAATCCCCTAAGACCAACAAGAGTTGAACAGCTAATAATCAGTTTGTTCTTTACTGATTACCAGTTAATCATGTCCCAAACACAACCCTGGTCCCCTCTCTAATTACGAATACATTTCCAGGCCTCTCCTTTAATCTCTACACGTTTTATGGGTGCACAGATCTTAATCAGCTAACTGTAAAAGTTCCTACAACCAGTATCTTGAAAGGCCGTCCTACTGTTTAGGAAGTAAATATTTGCATCCTTCTGTGCCACAGTGGTAAACATTAGCTGATCTTATGAGGGGAAAAAAAAGAGCATGGGAGGCAAGTGCTTCAGACTGATGTAGGGCAGAGTGTTTCTAAATAAAGATTGTTTTTCTTTATAAAGTGCTTGCTCTTAATGAACGTTTGTAACATCACACACACACACACACACACACACACACACAGATGTGCAGAAAGGAAGGGAAAAAAATTGCCCATGGTTCATCCACGAAAACAGAATCACTGATAATGTTTTTGTTTGATTTCTTCCATATATACTGCTTGGGGAGATATATGATTACACATATTTATTTATACCTGTATACATAACATCGTTTCCTACTATTAAAATTTCATAATATATGCTAGTTCTAGATATACTTCTTAAATATTCAATGATTGCATTCTTTTTCTCTAAAGTGAATGTAGCATGATTTATTTTAATACTTATTAGTAATCATTTTGTTTGTTTCTCTTTTTGATATTATGAACAATTCTTTGAAAAATATTTTAGGGTTTAAAAATCATTTTAAATTTATTATTATTTCCTACAGACGTATTTAAAAGGAATTACTTACCACTCATTTTAAATTTCCTTCCAAATACTAAAGTACAAAGAAACACTTTAGATTCCTAGGCTCCGGTCTTTTATTTGTTATAACAATTTTCTTCTGTAGAACTCTATTATTTTTTTCTTCATTTTTCTTTTTTTGTTTTGATCTTCTGCATTTTTTTAATACCTCAGTTCTCTAAATTCGGAAGTCCATAACTGCTACCTCTTTCAAATATTCTAACCCCAATATTCTTCTCATCTTCATTCTGGAAATTGCTTCCATGTATGTACACTACTTCAGTAGTTCAGACTACTTGGCAGTGTTGATACAGCTGTTTAATGCTTGCAAAATGATTGTCAGTACAGTCTCTTTATTGATAGCAAAGGTTGTTATTTATTTATTGAGTGACCATTATATACCAGAAGTTTTGTAGCTATTCCCTATGAGGTGCATTTTGTTGTTACCATGTTTTTCAGATGAGGAAACTGAGGCTCAGATAAGTTAAATAACTTGCCTATTTAGTCCAGCTACCAAACAGCAGAATTACATTTCAAGCATAGATTTGTGAGTCCAAAGCTTATAATAACTTCACTACATGATGTATCTTCTTAACTAGGGTGGTTTAGCAATAAAGTGGTATAAGAAGATGGTAAGGCATGGGGTCGTGTAAAGGAAGATGGGGTGCTGGGTGGGTTAGGAGGTGAAGAGATAATACAACATTGTTTGAGACAGCAGACTGTAGAGACTCCTGAGTTAAATTGTCTTTGTTCACATTTTGTTCTTCAATTTACTAGCTCTGTGATATTGAACAATAACTTAATGTTCCTGAGTCTCAGTTTCTTTGTCTATAAAATGGGAATGATGATAATAAGTACAAGTCCTGGAACTGCAGTGGTTCATTACTCATCTGCTAACCTAAAAGTTGGCAGTTTGAACACACCAGCTGCTCCGCAGGAGAATGATGTGGCAGTCTGCTTCAATAAAATCGCTGTTGTTGTTAGGTGCCTTGGAGTTGTTTCAACACATAGCCCGGTCCTGCACCATCCTCAGAGTTGTTGCTATGTTTGAGCCCATCGTTGCAACCACTGTATCAAGCCATCTCCTTGAGGATCTTTTTCTTCTCTGACCCTCCACCTTACCAAGCATGATGTCCTTCAGCAGGAACTGGTCCCTCCCCACCTTCCCAAGCATGATGTCCTTCAGCCTGGACTGTTCCCTCCTGATAACATGTCCAAAGAACATGAGACGAAGTCACTCTGTTCTCACTTCCAGGGGGCACTCTGGCTGTGTTTCTTCCAAGGCAGACTTGTTCATTATTTTAAGACTCCATGGTATGGTCAATATTCCTTGTCAAAACCATAATTGAAAGGCATCAATTTTTCTTCGGTCTTCCTTATTCATTGTCCAGTTTTCGCATGCATATGAGGGGATAGAAAATATCATGGCTTGGGCCAGGTGCACCTTAGTCCTCAAGGTGACATCTTTGCTTTTTAACACTTCAAAGAGGTCTTTTGCAGCAGATTTGCCAGATGCAATACGTCGTTAGATTTCTTGACTGCTGCTTCCATGGGTCTTGATTGTGGTTCCAGGTAAAATGAAATCCTTGACAACTTCAATCTTTTCTCCATTTATGATGATGTTGCTTATTGGTCCAGTTGTCAGGATTTTTGTTTTCTTTATGCTGAGGTGTAATCCATACTGAAGGCTGTGGTCTTTGATCTTCATCAGCAAGTGCTTCAAGTTCTCTTCACTGTCAGCAAACAAAGTTGTGTCATGTGCATATCACAGGTTGTCAGTGAGTGTTCCACCAATCCTGATGCCCTGTTCTTCTTCATATAATCCACCTTCTTGGATTGTTTGCTCAGCAGATAGATTGAATAAGAATGGTGAAAGGACACAACCCCTGATGCACATTTTTCCTGATTTTAAACCACGCAGTATCCCCTTGTTCTGTTTGAACAGCGGCCTCTTGGTTTATGTACAGCTTCCACATGAGCACAATTATGTGTTCTGGAATTCCCATTCTTTACAATGTTATCTATAATTTGTTATGATCCACACAGTCGACTGCCTTTGTATAGTCAATAAAACACAGGTAAACATCTTTCTAGTATTCTCGGCTTTCAGCCAAGACACATCTGACATCAGCAATGATAGCCCTCATTCCATGTCCTCTTCTCAGTCCAGCTTGAATTTCTGGCAGTTCCCTGTTGATGTACTGCTGCAACCACTTTTGTATGATCTTCAGCAAAATTTTACTTGCAAGTGATATTAATGATATGGTTTGATAATTTCCACATTCTGTTGGATCATCTTTCTTGGAAGGAGCACAAATATGGATCTCTTCCAGTTGGTTGGCCAGGTAGCTGTCTTCCAAATTTCTTGGCATAGATCAGTGAGCACCTCCAGTGCTACAACCATTTGTTGAAACATCTCAATTGGTATTCCGTCAATTCCTGAAGGCTTCTTTTTTGCCATTCCCTTCTGTGCATCTTGGATTTCTTCCTTCAGTACCATTGGTTTTTGATCATAATGCTACCTCCTGAAATGGTTGAACATTGACCAGTTCTTTTTCGTACAGTTCCTCTGTGAATTCCTTCTATCTTCTTTTGATGCTTCATGTGTTGTTCAATATTTTGCCCATAGAATCCTTCAAAATTGCTACTCGAGCCTTGAATTTTTTCTTCAGTTCTTTCAGCTTCAGAAATGCTGAGTGTGTTCTTGCCGTTTGGTTTTCTAACTTCACACATTTCATTATAATACTTTACTTTGTCTTCTTGAGCCTCACTTTGAAATCTTCTGTTCAGCTTTTTTACTTCATCTTTTCTTCCTTTTGCTATAACTACCCTAAAGCAAAAGGAAAAGCAACTTTCAGAGTCTCTTTTGACATCCATTTTGGTCTTTTCTTTCTTTCCTGTCTCTTTAATGGCCCTTTGTTTTCTTCATTTATGATGTCCTTGATGGCATTCCACTACTTGCCTAGTCTTCTGTCATTAGTGTTCAGTGTATCAAATCTATTCTTGAGATGGTCTTCAAATTCATGTAGGATATACTCAAAGTTGTATTTTTGTTCATGTAGACTTGTTTTAATGTAATTATTATTCAAATTTATGCACCGACCACTAATGCCAAAGTTGAGGAAATTGAAGATTTTTATCATCTCAATTTGGAGAGGCCATTGTAGGGTTATTAACTGGCCTAATTTCAATATTGTTGTGCCTCAGGGAATAGGGAGGTCCAAGGAGAGGGGGAGAGACACAGGGGGTGGGGGAACAGCTGGTCAGTGAAGCAGTCAGAACACACCAAAAATTTATTGATTAAGTTTGCCATCTCATATGGGTGCAATTCGTGGCATCCCAAAACAATTACATAGTAACATTAAAGATCACTGATCACAGAACACCATAAGAGATATAAAAATAAGGAAAAACTTGAAATATTGTGCGTACTACCAAAATGTGACACAGAGACAAGAAATGAGCATATGCTGTTGGAAAAATGGTGGCAATAGACTTGCTGGATGCAGGGTTGCCACAAATCTTCAATTTGTCAGAAAAACGCTGTATCTGCAAAGCATAATGAAGTGAAGCACAATAAAATGAGGTATACCTGTATATGATTGCTATGAGATAATTGATACAAATGCCTTAGTACAGTGCTTGGCACAGAGTAATCCTTATGATAGCTGTCATTGTCATCATAGACATTACTATCGCTATTGTTGTTATCATTTCATTATTGTTCTTTTTCCAATTAAAAAGTTTCCAAATGCAAATAAACTGGGCAAGAAAGCAAACAGGAATGGATAGAGATTGCAACAGAGTTAATGAAAGAGCAGTTAGACTGCCTAAAAGAATCAAAGAATCTTAGAACTGAAAGAAATGTGCTGGATGGTACCAGTATGAAGTGAGAGCTGATAGTGTACATCTCTTCCCAACTTCACTATCAGTGATGTCAATTTGGTAGCTTGAAATCAGCCATGATGTGAGTACTTACATAGTAGAAATAGGCACACACTACGAAGTCAAGTTTGTTTTATTTTGTTGTTGTTTCTGTCTGCTTGTTTGTCTGTTTTCCTGATAGCCAGTTGGCAAACATTTACCAGCACATGGCTGAATGTAAAGTACTTGCGAGTGAGGATCCCTGAAGAGATGAGTGCTGAAATAGAAGACAGAGAAGACAAGCAAGATTCTACAGATGTGACAGCATACAATCAGAATAAAAGTAGGTGTTCCTTTTGTCTTACATCATTTTTCCATATTGTCTTTTTTAACATATATAACCCATTGCCACTGACTAGTGGCAACCCCACATGTTTCAGAGCAGGACTGAGCTCCACAGGGTTTTCAATGGCTGTAATCTTACAGAAGTACATCCCTTGGGCCTTTCCTTTGTAACACTACTGGGTGAATTAGAAGCACCAACCTTTCAGTTAGTACCATTTATTCCAGCTTTCTAATAATATTATTTTAATTATCAATAAGGAAAATTTGGGTAATTGCTGAAAGTATAATAGAATTAAAAAAAAAACCATTGCTGTCGAGTAAATTCCAAACCATAGCAACCCTGTAGGACAGAGTAGAACTGCCTCATGAGGTTTCCAAGGAGCAACTGGTGAATTCGAATTGCCAAAATTTTGTTAGCAGCTTAGCTCTTAACCACATTATTTTTAATTTAATAATAGATTTTAGCATGCATTAGGTTTGTTTTGTTTAATAAATTAGGTACTTCCACATGAATTATCTCATATAACTCTTTAATAAAGCTTTTTAAAAAGGGCTTTTAAACCTCACCAGCATTTGGAAAAAAAAAAAGCCCTCAGTTAAGGTATATGTCTAAGGTCACATATCTAAATAAGTTTGCAGAAGCCATAGTTCCATCGCACTCCTAGTGCCATGTACATGATTTCTTCCACACCACAGAGCTCTTACTTCCTTCTTAGATTACAAAACGGAGAAGGACATGGCATTTCTGGAGAAGTCTCTTGAAAGAGCAAATAAAAGTACTTGAATAAGAGAAAAGAGAAAATGTCAAATGTACAAAGACGAAGCCTAAAGCATTGGGTTTGTGTCTTTGATTTTAACACCGCATTCTTTTTTTGAATTAATTATTCCAAATATCCACTAAAATAGGATGTAGTAGCTAAATAAAAGAAAGGAATAATTAGGAAACATTAAAATAAATAATGAATGTATGATATTATTGTACTCATTATGTGCTGGAAACTGGGCTAAGTCTTTCAGATACATTTGAAAATCAGCTTTCAGTACATATTTATTGAGCTTCCGTTTTGAGACATTCATTGTTCCAGGTATTTAGCTAAAAAGTGATTAAAAAATCCCTTTCTTACCAGAATAAGGATTTTATTTATTTTGTTATATTGACATGAAAACACTTAGGTTGAAGCTTACAGAGGTTAAGTAAGTTCAGACTGTTATTTGAACATCCAGAGTTGAGAGCAAAGATACTTCTCTTAATTATGATAATCTGCTATTGGCAAGAGGAAGGGAAGAGGAACTATTCAGCATTGTTACACTACATAGCATTGTTGAATTACAAAGACTCCAGAAAACGTATGTTGCAGTTAAGGTCATAATTAAGGGTTTATTGATGAAATGATCTCTTAAATAGGAGGACAAAAAGTGTTCTCAAGATAATTTGAGAAAATAATTCCAGTTGCCAAAAATCCATATTATCTTTTTCACTCTATACAACCTGAGGTTAACTCTCTGACCCAGCTAAATCATTCCAAGTTACTGCTGTAGTAAAGGCCTCAAGCCCTCCCAAAGTGCATTTCAGCAGAGGACCACCAGCACGTCTTCACCCTAGAGTGAAGAATGGTCCCCCTTTATCTGGGGATGTTTTCATGGAGTGGTGACATGTATAAGGAGTGGTGAAGGAGGTAGGAGCACTGGTCTGGAGAGCCAGATAAGTCAATGTTAAGTCAGACTACTCTCTTACCAAATAATTCAGAATGGTTATCCAGAGACTAGACTATTTTCTCTTTTTTGAATTATGGAATCAGTGAAAGAATTAATATAGAAATATAGAATAAATATAGAATTAAATATAGAAATATAGAATTAAAATAGAATGGGTGAGACAGTTTATGGCCACTAACGGTGAAATATTACTGAGAAAATATAATTTAGAGTATCTTGTCTGAATGCATTTTTGCCTTCTCAGTTTTCTCTTATTTATGTCCATCCCTTAAATGGCAGTTAGTGATAGCCCACCAAGATTTCTCTTCAGAACTGCTGTTATCCCTCAGCTGTCAGTCCTCTCTGAAAAGTGCCCATGATTATGCGTCTTTTCCAGGAACGGCCCATATCAATGACTGATTGATGAAGGAGTATAAAAGCCTTACACTGGCACAATGATAGACAACTCTGGAAGGCCAGTTCGCTTCAGAGCTCCTCATATGGCAGCTAAGGTTTTTCTTGAGACTGCATTACAGCTCCATTTCTCTCTCTTTTTCTATTCTTGCTTCCATTCCTTTCCTTCCTTCGCTGGTGAACGTCATGTGTCAACTGGGCTGGGCCATGATTCTCAGTAGCTTGGCAGTAATGCAATGATGTAGTTTGTTAGTTATGTAATGATGCAGTTTGGCAGTTGTGTAATGATGTAGTCATCCTCCATGATGTGATCAGCTAATTAGTTGTAAGGGAAGTGTGATGGTTAAGGTTGTGTATCAGCTTGGCAGAGCCATGACTGTCAGTGGTTTGGCAGTTATTTAATGATGTAATCAATCCCATGATGAGATCTGCTATAAGCAGCCAATCAGTTGAAAAGAAGTTTCTTTGGGGGTGTGGCCTGCCTCCAGAATATAAATGGATGTTCCAGCAAGGCTTTTGCTCTGGATCCTGCATCATTTGACCTCCAGTTTTGGGACTTGAGCTAGCAGCTTACCTGCCAATCGTAGATTCGTCAGCCTCCGCAGACTGTGAGACAGCAGCCTTCCATCTTACTTGTCAATCTTGTGTTCGTCAGTTCCTGCAGCTATGTGATTCAGCAGAAGCCTCCACCAGGACACCTGACCCACAGATTTGGGACTTGCCAGCTTCTACAACTTTGTGAGCCATTTCCTTGAGGAAAGTACCTCTCTCTCCCCTCCACCATATATATAGGTTTTGCTTCTCTACAGAACTAAGCCTAAGACACTTCCATAAAAGTTGATTCCAAAAGCACTTTCTAAAAAACTTTCTTCATGCTAAGCTCTGACTCAGAATGAACTTCTCAGAGAAACCAATGCTCAACAATCTCTTGGAAACAAGAACAAACAAGCACACAAACTCTTCCTGTTTCCATTACTAATTTACTAACCATGCTGCATAAATAGTAATAAAAAAGTAAATTGAATAGATGCAGAAATAATACTTTTTCATTATTAGTAGATAAGCTTTACTTTACAGACCAGGCAAAGTATATGTAAACTATATATAAATACACACACACACACACACACACACACACACACTCACATGAGCCTATCCTCATTATCCATGTATACAGTATTTGCAAATTGATCTTCTCACTAAAATATATTTGTAACTCCAAAATCAATACTCGTGGTGCTTTCGGGATCCTTAGCAGACCTACGCAGAACAAAGAAAAATTTGAGTGGCTCAGTGTGCACTTTCCCAGCTGAAGTCGAACAAGGTGATGCTCTGCCTTCTTGTTTCAGCTCTCACACTGAAAACAAGTGTCCTTTTCCAAGTCTATTGACTGCCACATTTTTCACATTTCTGAGCTTTTTGTTGGTATTTCGCTGTTGAAAATGGCCCCCACGTGTAATGCGTAAGTGCTGTCTGGTGTTCCTAAGCACAAGTAGGCTGTGATGTGCCTTAGAAGAAAGTGAATGTTAGATAATCTTCATTGATTATGAGTTATAGTGCTATTGGCCACGTGTTCAATATTAATGGGTCAATAGTATACATACAGAAAAAGGAAGAGGAAAGAAAAAGGAAATTCACTAATCTGTACATGAGGCCACTCCAGAAAATGCTAAAGTAATATCTATAATGCTTAATGAAGTTTCAGAAAAATGACTATATTTCTGAATTCATGAGATGACAACCGATTTAAAAAAAAAAAAAAAAAAGTATAATGGACAGCACTGTCACGAGTCTGAAGGCCAAAAAATTTATGATCATGTAATGTGGGGTCAGGAAAATGTTAAACCCTTCTCAGCTAGTTTTATATTGTAAAGAAATACTGTATATAATTAACATTTGTAAGAAATATATATTAGATAAGGTGTCTTTAAACAGAAACACACATAAAACTAGACTATATATTGATCGATTGACAAAAATGATATGACCAGAGACTTGCAAGAACCTAACCCGGTATTTCCCCTAGGAGCAATGGCTCAGTGTTTGCTACTTCAATGTTCATGGTAACTTGATAGAACATAAATACTCTGAGTAACGAGAATCAACTGTATGCATTTATATATATATATATATATAAAATCAAGAAACATAATAGGTCTTTAATAAATCGAGAAACATAGTACATCCTTAATACATACTTGTTGATCAATTAATTGATTAAAGTATCTCTCCCGATTTTGTTTCATCTATGTGTTTAATAACCACAGGATATGTTCACATGCTTAGTCAGTACAACAGCAATCAGCAATTCAGTTCCACCAAGGATTTATTTATTTTAAACTCTACTATCATGAAAATACATGTGTAAATAAATGTCATATTTTGGATGTTACATCAAGATCATTTTAGGATGAATTTAACATATTAGGTTAGATAGTTTTGTAATCTTTCATTTTAGGAATTAGTTAAACAAACGGATATCCTAGAGCAGGGGTCAGCAAACTTATTCTGTAAAGTATCAGATAGCAAATACTTTTGGCTTTGCACACTGTACAGCCTCTGTCACAACTACTCAACTCTGCTGCTATAGTTCAAAAGCAACCAGAGAAAATAAGTTAAAAAAAAAATTGTTGTGGCTGTGTTCCAATAAAGCACTATTTATGAAAGCAAATGGCAGACCAGATTTGGCCTACAGGCCATAAATTGTTGACTTCTGTCCTAGAGGACACACAAATGGAAGTTTGAGAATTATGGCCATGTACAAAAATAATGTGACAATAATTTTTTAAACTAGTTCAGTACAGAATATTATAGTTTGGAATTATCTAATGAGTTGAATTGCTCCCCCTATAGGTTTTGAATTAAATAATTGGTTTAATACACTTTCATCCTTTTTGTAAATAAAATTTCATCTGTAGAACATATATAATTTATTAAAATAATAAATAGAACAGGAGTGACAATGCAAGACTTTCCAGAGATTGTATCTCCCAAAAGGAGTTTGAGCTTCCAGGCCTTTACTGAGAGCACATAATTAATCTCTTGTGAGTCTCCATCACTTGTAGGGCTCCTTTAAATTTAAAGACCACCTAAGGATTGAGTTAATTATAGAGGAAACACTAGTACAATTCCACTTACAACTTCTACTCTGTCTTATTTCTCCTACTAACAGCAGTAGGGCACAAATCAAATGACTTCCCCATTTGCCCCTCTCTATAAAGAGTAGCCAAACTGAGTCTTATCAATAGGACCAACTCAATTACAAACAGGCTGTTTTAACTTTGTAACAAATAATGTTCAAGATATAATTTTCCTCTTTTTTTTTTTTTAATTACACCAGAAAAGACAAATAAAATGTCTTTTTTTCTCCTATTCCTTCTTCATGCTTCACTCATTTCTCAGTTTACCTGGGGTGGAAAGGAAAATGAATTGCCCAGTCCTTGGATGCAAGCTCTTGTCTGAATAACAGTATATCCTTTCCCAGTGAACAAGTTGTATCTGTAAAAGATTCTACAAATGAGCTCAGGGTAATAGAAAACAGTCCAAAGATCAAATCTTAAGAGATATTGTCTTCTTCTACTTCCTACCCCTATGGTTCTAGAGGTAATGAATGAGTTGAAGAAAAGTTGAATAATAAGTAAAGAATAAAATCAGAGCACCAACACCATGATTTCTTTATTCTTCTCACTTAACCCAAGAAACTAGTACCTTCATTTTCTGTCCTCTCTCCATTTAAACTTACTAATAGAGGCTTTAGAAGGACTTCGAGTCAAATACAGGTTCTTCTATTTCTCAGTTGTATGACATTGGACTAGTTATTTATCCTCTCTGAGCCATAGAATTTTCTTCTATAAAATAGTGTTAATACATTCTGCAAAGTTTATTCACTTATTTTCTCTCACTGTGACACTCAATCTTTAAAATCCTCTGCTCTATGTTGTTGGGACTGGGAGTCTATACAGTAGTTCTTCCAGGCTCCCTAGTCAACTGGCTTCCATTAAATTTTGCCAAGACAGGCATTGACAAGAGAACATAAGACGGGGGAAAAAATAAAAGTTTCATGCTTCTGGTTTTAACACTGTTTTTACTATGATGGTAGCAGGATTGGGGTGATTCTAGAATTCAGCTGCCCAGATCAAGGCAGTATCTTTTTAGAGGTTCCAGACCTAGTCAAGGAAGGATATCTTTTAGAGAATTTAGGACCAACTAAAAGAACATCTCTAACAGTCCATGAGCAGGTGCAAGCTCATGGGACCCTTCATATTAGTTATCTATTGACATGAAACAAATTATCCCAAATTGTTTTTAGCAGCTGAAAACAACAAACATTTATTATCTCACACAGTTTCTGAAGCTCGGGAATCTGGAAGATGCTTAGCTCAGGATTTCTCATGAGATTTCAGTCAAGCTGCTAGCCACTGCTGCACCTGAAGGCTTAACTTAGGCTGGAGGATTCGCTTTCATGATGGATCCCTGACATAGCCGTTTATAGGACACCTAGATTCCTTGCTGTCAAGTGGTTAGTTCCTCACCACTTGAACATTTTCACAGGAGTGCCAGAGTGTCATCACTACATGGCAGCTGGCTCCTCACAGAGTGAGTGATGAGAAAGTAAGAAAGAAAGAGAGAGAAGCCACGTTGTCCTAGGAAGTGATGTAGCAATTTTTCAGTAATTTATAGCTCACATAGACCAATTACAATACTATGTTGGAAAGGACTACACAAGGGCCTGAACACCTAGAGGTAGAAATCAAAGGGGGCCATCTTGGAAGCTGGTTATCATACTTTCCTTTCTCCTTCTTACTCTTGTAGTCTTTCTACTACTTTTCTCTCTTTCTTTACCTATCTCTATCTCTTTGAAATACCTAAAGGGGTCACTGTTTTCCTAAATTGATCCTGTTTGATACTCCCACATAGTACTTAATGTGAGAATGGAGAGTAATAAGGTGAACACAAAACCTATATTCTATTATGCAGAGTAGGCACTATTACCCCTACTTTAATAAAGTAAAAAAAAAAAAAAAAAACGTAGATTTTTGTCTTCTATGATCCCCAGGAAGAGTAAGACTCTTTATGCTTTATGACTTTCAAAGGACTTAGCAGTACTTCCATTAGAGTAGTTAGAGTGTAGTGTTGAAATTTATCTACTTACAAATCTGCATCCCCATTAAAACATGAGCTCTATAGGGCAGGAATTTTATTTTATGTCTGTTTGTATCTACAGTATCTAGCACAGTGTGTGGCTCATAATATGCACTCAGCAAATAAGAAAGTGAGGAATGTGTGGGTTGAAGATGGGGAGAGGAGGAGAGGGGTGGCATTTCTAATCCCCACATAAATGAAAAAGGAATAGGTGCATTGAACTGAAAATGTGGAAATCACTTAATGAATAATTTCTAGGAGAGTAATATTTAGACACTTTTTAATCTTTGTACCAAAAAGGGAAGTGGAAATATTTTTTTCTGTTTTCTATTCTAAAACTTAAATGTGCCTTTTTGATTACTTCAGTATGCAATTATGCTTATAGAAAGATAATTTTTTATTTCAGATAGTAAAATAATAAAATGTTAGAGTGGGAGGAAGGAAAAAACAGAACTTAATTTTTAAATATGTTTCATAAAGCTACCTCAGAACTGGAGCTTCCTTTGAAACCATCCATCAGTTCTGAAATATTTAGAGAAAAATGGTGAACAGTAACTTCATGATTAAAAGATATCTCGTTATCTCTTGTTAAATGTCCTTTTTCTTACATGATCTGACTCATTCTTTGTTAAGGGGTGAACAAGCAAGACAACAGCCTGCCAAAATATCAACGTGTGTGTGTGTGTGTGTGTGTGTGTGTGTGTGTGTGTGCCCACGTGCTCACGTGCATGAGGAGTTAGGGGCTTAGTTAGAAAGTAAGAAAAGAGGCTGGACATGTGCTGTGAAAGAAGAAAGAAGCCAAGGAGACATATTCAGTACTCGATAAAATGTAGGAAGATGTCTCTACCTCATTTCTGCCTTCTATTATTTTAAGATCACATCAGATTGGAGGAATATAACTTGCGCCCAGAATCTTATAAATCTGATAAACCTAGTCTTTTTTTTTTTCTTTTTTAAAGCATTCCAATCTCTGAAGCTCAGGAAAGCACATAGAAAAAAGGACAAAATTTTATGTATAACTGTAAGATATTAATATTTTACATTCCAAGTTCTGATGTTTTCTTTTTATCTGGTTACACATTTATAACTAATTAACAAGTTTAGTCTGCGTCTTGACATAACGTTGTATCTGTTCTAAAGGTAAATTAAGGGAAAAAGTCTATATTACTATGTGCTACCTTTTTCAATTTTACATATGACTAGAAGGTTAAATTGTTGATGTCTGAGTAGGAATTATGGCAGAGAATATACTCTTCAAATTTTATTCTCCTCTTCCTCTTTACTAACATAACCTTAGGTAAATGCATTACTGCTCACCAAAAAGACTATAATATTCAACTTCCTTTGCAACTAAATATAGTCACATCTAATCAGTGAGCTAAAAGCAAAAATGTTCTGCAGTTCTTCCAAGAAGTCTCCTTAAAAAGGAGGTACTGTGCCCTTCTCTGTCCTTTCTCTATCTAGCTACCTGGAACTTGAATGTAATGATTAGTTAGCTCTAGCAGCCATATTGGATGATGAACAGGGACGGATTACCCTATAACTGAGGTAAGCGTGTGCTTAGGGTATCAACAAAACAGGGACACCAGTTATCTAAAGCAAAAACCCATGGATGTCAAGCAGAGAGGACACAAGGCAAAGCAAGTTCCACAGGGGAAGGGAACTGGCAGTGCACTAAATGGAACTGATACCAGCTTCAGTGTATGAGAATGTGCTGCAGGAAATAAAGTTCACTCAGGGTCATGAGGGCGATCACGCACAAGGTTGTTTAAGCTATGAGGTCCCTACCATTTAACACCTTTGTTGACATCTGTCTCCTTGTATTACTGCCTTGTATTATTTCTTTTGACTATCTCAGACCTGACCAACAAAATTACATGTTTCATATCAATTTTTTCTTACTTAAAATTTTCAAATATAAATTTTTGTGTTAAAGTACAAATTTGAATGTAAATTTTATTTTATAAGTTTTACTTGTACAAATTTTATTTTCAGTTATTCAAATTTATTTGCTATGGTAGAATGAAATTTAAAAAGTATCATAAATTTATATTCAGGTAAAATGAAATGGCAACAACTAAGTGGAGTGCAAAAACAAAACCTCTTAGAAGATAAAAAGAAAACAATTTGTGAATCCCTAAAGACAATTCCAAAAAATTAACTTAGTTTTTAAAATGTAATGAATCAGAAGAGACGCAAAAAAGAGATACCAGAAGAGAAACTGAAAATATCACCAACAAAACGTAAACACTAGAAGGAGGCAGAGCTAACATGGTACTATAGACAGAAGCACCATGCTGTCCCTCCACTGCAAAGACCCAAAAAACTAAGTGAAACAGAGACAAATGTCAATTCTGGAACCCTAAGCATCAAATGAAGAGATAAAGAACTCAACCAAGCACCGAATGGAATAAGAAACTGACAGAAAACAGAGCAAGGAGAGCAAAGAACAGAGGTCTCCTATCAGCTAACATGGCAGGTTAATAATACCAAAACCAGGCAAAGACACTACAAAAAAAGAAAATTACAGACCAACATCTCTTATGAATATAGATGCAAAAATTCTCAACAAAATTCTACCAACAGAATTCAGCATCATATCAAAAAAATAATACACCATGACCAAGTAGAATTCATACCAGGTATGCAAGGATGGTTCAACATTAGAAAATCAATCAACGTAATCCACCACATGAATAAGATAAAAGAATCACATGATCATCTCAATCAACACAGAAAAGGCATTTGACAAAGTCCCACACCCATTCCTGATAAAAACTCTCAATAAAATAGGTATAGAAGGGAAATTCCTCAACATAATAAAGGGCATCTATATAAAACCAACAACCAGCATCATTCTTAATGGAGAGAGGATGAAAACATTCCCTTTGAGAACAGGAACAAGACAAGAATGCCCTTTGTCACCACTCCTATTTGACATTGTGCTGGAAGCCCTAGCTAGAGCAATAAGGCAAGAAAAAGAAATGAAGGCCATCCAAATTGGCAATGAAGAAGTAAAACTGTCCCTATTGCCAGGTGATATGATACTATATATAGAAAACCCAAAAGACTCCAAGAAAAAACTACTGGAACTAATAGAAAGATTCAGCAGAGTAGGAGGATACAAGATAAACATACAAAAATCAGTTGGATTCCTATACACCAATAAAGAGAACAATGGAAAAGAAATCAGGAAAACAATACCATTTATAATAGCCCCTAAAAAAGTAAAATACTTAGGAATAAATCTAACCAGGGATGTAAAAGACTTATACAAAGAAAACTACAAAACACTACTGCAAGAAACCAAAAGAGATCAACGTAAATGGGAAAACATACCATGCTCATGGATAGGTAGACTCAACATTGTGAAAGTGACAATTCTACCCAAAGCAATCTATGAATACAGTGCAATCCTGATCCAAATACCAACAACATTCTTTAAAGAGATGGAAAAAACAATCATTAACTTTATATGGAAAGGGAAGAGGTCCCGGATAAGTAAAGCATTATTGAAGAAGAATAAAGTAGGAGGACTCCCAGACTCACACTACCTGATGTCAGAACCTACTATACAGCAATGGTAGTCAAAACAGCCTCGTAGTGGTACAATGACAGATATATTGACCAATGGAACAGAATCAAGAACCTAGAAGTAAATCCATCCACCTATGGTCACCTGATTTTCAACGAGGGCCCAAAGTCCATCAAATGGGGAAAAGACAGTCTTTTTAACAAATGATGCTAGCAAAATTGGATGTCAATCTGCAAAAAAATGAAATAAGACCCATACCTCACACCATACACAAAAACTAATTCAAAATGAGTCAAAGACCTCAATATAAAACAAAAACTATAAAGATCATAGAAGAAAAAATAGGATCAACATTAGAGACCCTCATACATAGCATTAACAGGATACAACATTAACAACATTAACATTAACATTAACAACATTAACAACACACAAACTCCAGAAGATAAGCTAGATAAGCGGGATCTTCTAAAAATTAAACACTCATGCTCATCAAAAGACTTCACCAAAAGAGTAAAAAGAAAACCTACAGACTGGGAAAAAATATTTGGCTATTAAAAATCTGACAAAGATCTAAGTTCTAAAATCAACAAGAAAATCCAACATCTCTACAAAAAAAGACAAATAATCCAATTAAAAAATGGGCAAAAGAAATGAGCAGACACTTCACCAAAGAAGACATTCAAGCAACTAACACACACATGAGGAAATCCTCGTGATAACTAGCCATTAGAGAAATGCAAATCAAAACCACAAGAAGATACCATCTCACCCGGGGATTACCTGCACGAATCAAAAAAACAGAAAATAACAAATGTTGGAGAGGCTGGGGGAAGTTTGGAACTCTTACACATTGCTGGTGGGAATGCAAAATGGTACAACCATTTTGGAAAACAATATGGCATTTCCTTAGAAAGCTAGGAATAGAAATACCATATGATCCAGCAATCCCACTCTTAAGAATATATCCTAGAGAAATAAGAGTCATCACAAGAATAGACATATGCACACTCATATTCATTGCAGCATTGCTCACAATAGCAAATAGATGGAAACAACCTAGATGTCCATCAACAGATGAATGGATAAATGAACTTTGGTATATATACACAATGGAATACTACGCAATGATAAAGAACAATGATGAATCTGTGAAGCCTCTCACAACATAGATGAATCTGGAGGGCATCATTCTGAGTGAAATAAGTCAATCACAAAAGGATATGTATGAGACCACTACTATAAAAATTTATGAAAAGGTTTACACACAAAAAGAAACAGTTTTTGATGGTTATGAGGGAGGGGCAGGGTAGGGATGGAAAAACTCTAAATAGACAATAGATAAGAGGTAAATTTGGTGAAGAGTAAGACAGTACAAAATACAGATGAAGCCAGCAGAATCTGTTCAGGGTAAGGTCATGGAAGCTCCATGGACAAATCTAAACTCCCCAAATTCCTGAGCTGAGAGCTGTGGAGACCATGGTCTCAGGGAACATCTAGCTCAATTGGCATAACATAGCTTATAAAGAAAATGTTCTACATTCTACTTTGGTGAATAGTATCTGGGGTCTTAAAAGCTTGTGAGAAGCCATCTAAGATATTCCACTGGTCTCACACCTTCAGGAGGAAGGGAAAATAAAGAAAACAAAAGACACAAGAAAGATTAGTCGAAAGGACTAATGGACCACAACTAGCATGGCTTCCACCAGACTGAGTCCAGTACAACTAGATGGTGCCCGGCTACCACCACTGACTGCTTTGACAGGGATAACAATAGAGGGTCTCGGACAGAGCTGGAGAAAAATGTAGAACAAAATTTTAACTCAAAAGAAAAAAAAAAAAAAAAACAGATTTACTGGGCTGGCAGAGACTGGAGAAACTCCAAGAGTATGTCCCTCGGACACACTTTTAGCTCAGTAATGAAGTCACTCCAAAGGTTTACCTGTTAGTGAAAGATTAAACAGACCCATAGGACAAAATAAGACTAAAGGGGCACACCAGCCCAGGGGCAAGGACTAGAAGGCAGGAAGGGACAGGAAAGTTGGTAATAGAGAACCCAAGGTTGAGAAGGGAGAGTACTGACATGTCATGGGATTGTTAACCAATGCCAAAAAAACAATATATTTACTAACTGTTTAATGAGAAGCTGGTTTGTTCTGTAAACTTTCATCTAAAGTACAATTAAAAAAAAAATGCAAACACTAGAGTTGTATTTATGTTGGTTATGTGGAATAAATATATTACAGTATTTTCATCGGATGACTCAAGTTGTCCAAGATTCAGAAGTAAATTTAAAGACATGCACAGATCTCTATCAGTCATTAATGGGGTATTTATATAACTTAAGAGAAGATTTTGAAAATTTTGAAAACACAACAAAACAAATACTGTCAAATACTGATTATCAAGCAGTTCACGATTATAGAAACATTAGAAAGAAACAAGTAAATGACAGAAGTGCTCCAGAAGTATTGAGTGCCAGAGATCAATTTCAAATAACCATGTTACACCATCACTGACACACTTGAATCTTGCACGAAAAGAAGGGCAAAAATATATGAAGATCTTTCACATAGATTTTCCTTGTTAAATACTGTGGATATACCTGATGAAGAATGTATGAAGGCATCCAAGAAATTAGTGCAGGCTTATCCAGATGACTTAAATACAAACCTTTACAGAGAAGTGCAACTACTTCGTTCTTATATGATAACTAAATTTATGGATTCAGGAAAGACAAGTTTTACTCATGTAGACATGTATGATTCCATAATAGAAGCTAAAATACAAGGTATATTTCCCAGTATTGAAATTACTTGATGCATATTCCTAACTTTAATGATCACAAACTGCACAATAGAATGCTCTCACTTTTCACCCTTAAAGAGACTCAAAAGCCCTCAGCATACAACGATTCAAGAAAGACTTGATTCATTATCGTCATTATGTATGGAAGTAGACATTGTTTAGCAGCTTAATTGTGATGAAATCATTGAAGAATTTGTAAGAGCAAAGAATAAAAAGAAATGTTCTTAATTATAACATGTTAGTGATGAAAGACCTATCTAAAAATAAAATATAGTAATTTGTTGTAATATTTGTTTTCTGATCATTGAATTTTTCTTTTATGACATCTTTACATTTATTCATTTATAATTATAGCATTTGTTATGAAACAAGTATCAAAACTGAATTATGAGCCATTTAAAGCAAAAGTAGTGAAAGTCAATTTTTCATTGTGGGAGATCAACAGAATTTTACATTGATTATTGAAGCAACTAAATGCCTTGACTCATTTTCTTTCTTGTAGAATACACGGAATATTCTATTTGTAGAAAATGTGATATATAGTAAAAATCTTACCCCAAATCCACTAAAAGTTTATAATTCAATTCATCTATTCAGTTTAAATGGCATACGTCACTTTGCATTCAATCACTAATATTATAGTCACATTTAAAAAGAAGTTACATCATGGATAGCTAATACACACACACACATACATATATATACATGTATATATATAACTTACATATCCCATTCAAATGCATGAGTAAGCAGAGGAGGGGGCACCACAGATTATCTGTGCTTAAGGCCCTCACATGCCTTAATCTGGCCCTGATCATGAGCATCAAGACCACATTCTAGGGATGATGAACATTGAGGAAAGTAGTCTGAGTCCCTATGGATGGAAGACAACATGTTCTTTGTTCTGACATTCTCAAAGAAAGATAAGCCCATGGTTTTTGAAACTTAAATTTTGCCTTTGTTCTCAGTTGTGGGCTGTCTTATTCTGCGATCTCTAAAAGAGCAAAACTAGTAAAGCATATATAGATATGTATAGAGAGAAATTTACTTCGATGAAATGGTTCATGCAATTGTAGGGGCTGCTAGTCCCAAATCTGTGCAGGCATCAGGCTGAAGTCTTCTGCTGGCTCATGTGGTGGCAAGGGCCAAAGAACCCAAAATCTGCAGGTCAAGCAGCAGACTGGGGGCCTCTGTTGGCTCACGGGGTTTCTGTGGTTGGTGAATTCAAAATCTGCAGGTCAGGTGTTAGGCAAGAGACTTTTGCAGTCTTATGTCCCAAAAACCAGAGCTCAGGCAATGAGAAGAGTGCAGGGTTGAGAAAAGCAAGTAAACTTTGCCAGAACATCCACTTATATACTGGAGGCAGGCCACACTCCCAAGGAAACTCCCCTTTCAACTGATTGGCTGCTCACATCAGACTACACAATGGAAGATGATTACATAATGTCTGCCAGACCACTGAGAATCATAGCCTAGCCAATTTGGGACATTTACATTAATCATCACATGGATGCAACTTAAAATTTCTCCTATCAAGTAATTCTTGAAAGCTAGTCAAAATTGGATGCTTGTTGAGGGTTAATCTGCTGCACATAGGACACTATCCTAAACATATATAACTTCCTTCAGACTAGACATTAACATCAGCTATTTATTCATTTGAGGTCAGTATGGTAATTCAGTGGTAGAATTCTCCCCTCCCATGTAGGAGATCCAGATTCGATTTCCATCCAACGCACCTCATGCGCAGCCACCACCCGTTTCTCAGTGGAGGCTTACATGCTGCTATGATGCTGAACAGGTTTCAGCAGAGTATCCAGATTAAGTTGGACTAGGAAGTAAAGCCTGGTGATTGATCTACTTCCAAAAACTAGCCAAAGAAAACTCGAAGAATCACAACAGTCCGATGCTCAACAAATCATGGGGATGGCACAGGACCAGGCAGTGTTTCCCTCTGTTGTGCATGGGGTTGCCATGAGTCCAGGGCTGACTCCATGGCAGCTAACAACAACAATTCCTTCATTCATTTATTTATTCATTCTTATATTCAGCAACTATATGGAAAGTACATCAATATAGCAGGCACAGCACCGGGCTATAGTATCCATATATATTTCAACCATCTCTGCTGAAATGTATGACTTCACAAGAGTACAACACATTTGAATCTATCAAGTCAAGTCTGTAACCCTAGACTATCTTATTTGTTAGAAGCATAGGCAGCCATTTCTGTACTATAATGTAAAGGACTTAAAATTTTCAGTCTTTGAAATAGGGATAAGAGGAATGAAAATGATCAAAGATAATTTATAAAGTTTACTTCATTTAAATGTATGTACAGGCAGTCCCTGACTTATGATAGAGTTCTGTTCTGACAACTCTGTCATCGGTTCTGAAGTAAGTAGACTACCTCTTTTTTTTTTATTTTAGTCTTCACTATTACTGCCTTTTATTATCAGTGTCTTCACAAATTTGATCTTTATTTGTCTTTGGGGGTTGAAATGAGAACAATAATATCAGTAAATTACACGCTACAACAGTGTATGTAGTACATATTACTAATGATAAGATGTACAAAAAAAAAAGGACACATAAACAGAATACAAAACATTATTGACAGCACACAAACACCAGAAGAGAAAGTAGATAACTGAGAGCTCCTGAGAATCAAACACTTATGTTCATCAAAAGACTTCACCAAAAGAGTGAAAAGACAACCTACAGACTGGGAAAAAAAATTTGGCTATGACAAATCTGATCAGGGTCTAATCTCTAAAATCTACAAGATATTGCAAAACTTCAACAATGAAAAGACAACCTAATTAAAAAATGGGCAAAGGATATGAACAGGCACTTCACCAAAGAAGACATTCAGGCAGCTAACAGATACATGAAGAAATGCTCAGGATCATTAGCTATTAGAGAAATGCAAATCAAAACTACCATGAGATACCATCTCACCCCAACAAGGCTAGCATTAACCCAAAACACACAAAATAATAAGTGTTGGAGAAGTTGTGGAGAGACTGGAACACTGGAACACTTATACACTGCTAGTGGGAATGTAAAATGTTACAGTCACTTTGGAAATTGATTTGGTGCTTCCTTAAAAAGCTAGAAATAGAAGTACCATACAATTCAGCAATCCTACTCCTTAGACTATATCCTTGAGAAATAAGAGCCGTCACACTAATGGATATACGCACACCCGTGTTCATTGCAGCACTGTTCACAATAGCAAAAAGATGGAAACAACTTACGTGCCCATCAATGGAAGAATGGATGAACAAATTATGATACAGTCACACAATGGAATGCTACGCAACAATAAAGAACAACATGGATGAATCTGGAATGCATTATGCTGAGCAAAATTAGTGAGTTGCAAAAAGACAAATATTGTATAAGACTACTATTATAAGAACTCAAGAAAAGGTTTAAACAGAACAAAACATTCTTTAATAGTTACGAGGGTGGGGAGGGAGGAAGAGGGGTATTCACTAACTAGGTAGTAGGTAAGAATTATCTTAGGTGAAGGGAAGGACAACACACAATGCAGGAGAAGTCAGCACAACTGGACTAAACCAAAACCTAAGAAGTTTCCTGAATACAACTAAACACTTTAAAGGACAGAGTAGCAGGGGTGGGGGTCTGGGGACCATGGTTTCAGAGGACATCTAGGTTAATTGGCATAGCAAAGTTTTTTAAGAGAATGCTCTGCATCCCATTTTGGTGAATAGCATCTGGGATCTTAGGGGCTGGCGAGTGGCCATCTAAGATGCATCAATCGGTCCCAATCCACCTGGAGCAGGGGAAAGTAAAGAACACTAAAGACACAAGGAAAATGTTAGCCCAAGAGACAGAAAGGGCCACATAAACCAGAGACTTCATCAGCCTGAGACCAGAAGAGGTAGATGGTGCCAGGCTACCATCAATGACCGCCCTGACAGGGAGCACAAAGGAGAGTCCCTGATGGAGTGGGAGAGAAGTGGGGTGCAGAACTCAAGTTCTAGTAAAGTGACCAGACTTGATGGTCTGACTGAAACTGGAGAGACCCTGGAAGACATGGCCCCTGGATTCTCTGTTAGCCCAGAACTGAAACCATTCTTGAAGCCAACTCTTCAAAGATTAGACTAGACTATAAGACATAAAATGATACTCATGAAGAGAATGCTTCTTAGCTCAAGTAGCTACATGAGACTAGATGTGCAGCTGCTGTTTGAAGACAAGATGAGAAGGCAGAAGGGGATAGGAGCTGGTTGAATGGACACGGGAATTCTGGGGTGGAAAGGAGAAGTTTGCTGTCACATTATAGGGAGAGCAACTAAGGTCTAAACGATATGTGTGTATATTTTTGTATGAGAAACTAACTTCAACCGTAAACTTTCACTTAAAGCACAATAAAAAAAAGAAATTGTAATCAAATTCACAATTATTGAAAAAAAAAGGATGGTTATAAGTGGTTTGTCGTAACTCAAATACCTCATAAGTAGGGGACTACCTGTAGTATTCTAATCTAATATCCACTTATCGTCACCCCATGTGTTGCAGAGTAGAACTGCACTCCATAGGGTTTTCAAGTCTGTGAGCTTTGGGAAGCAGATTGCCAGGGCTTTCTTCCAAGGCTCTTCTGGGTCAGAATCTACTTGATGCAACTGTTTGTGTGTGTGTGTGTGTGTGTCTATGTAGGTGTGTGTGTGTGTGGTCTAAGTTAGAAAAATTTTCCACACCTGATCGTTTAGAATCTCAAAATCCTCTTCCATAATTCTGTTACCTGGAACAAAGACATTCAGCTATAGCACCATCTCAAAAATCAACAAAAAATGGGGTTCTAAAGAAATGTGGCAAACGTATGTGTTGATGCTAGGGTAAGTTGGGAAACTGTGGAAGCAAAAGGCCATCCTGGTGTTGAAGGTGGAGGGAGGAGGTCAGATTGGCCCCAGATTATGCAGTAGGGAAGGAGGAACTGTCAACAAATTTTCCCTACTTTAGAATTTTCATGATGACTGACTGCTGAACTTTTACATAGGGTAAAATAAGGTAAAATTTGAAGACAGGGGCTCTTATCCTGGGGACGATCTATCTGTTTGAGGATGGAGCATTGGTTCTCACAGTTTTTCAACTGTATGCAAACAGCTGTGAGTATATATCTACGTGTGCCAAAGTGCATTTGTGGGTATTTGGGTCCCAAATGTTTAAAACGCCTGTTCAGACAGATATTTTATGTACTCACCTGAGGGATGACATAACCTTCTCTTTTTCATCTGCAATGACCTCATATCCAGACCTTCAGAACTACACTTAAATTATTTTTGAGGTAGATAATGTTAAAAGCCTAGGAAGAGTCTAGAAGATAAATTATCCCCAAGGAGAGTTAGAAGAGGCATTACTCTGTCATAGATCTGACAGGATTCCTTTGTTAAAAGAGAATGACATGCAGGAGAGGTTTGCAACACACAGTGAGCCACAGCCCTGAAAGTCATCGATGCAGGTACAACATAAACTTGATGAGTCACAGCCTTTATGTAAGTTCAAAGCCATATCCTCCCAGGATTGCTTTTCATGTTGACCGACACCTGAAACATAGGGATCAACGCTGGAACTTGGCAGAGATGAAAAAGAAAGGCAGATGGGAAACAAAATGACAAACTGAATTACTGGTATGTGCTATACATTCACCTTCTCGGTGACACAAAACCCTGAAGAGAAGAGATTAATACAGTCTTTATGGGGGAAAAATAAATGATTCAGTGCAAACAAAACAGCAGGACATTTACTACGCAAGCCCTTTACATCACTATTTTGATGGTGGTCTTGCTCTAAATATCAGGGTCCTTTATAAACATATGTGTATATTATAGTGTTTATTTTCCCTATTATTGTTGCAGCTTATGTAACAATTGGAGTCCTCTGGTGTCATATAACATATGACTATTTAACTCACACTTAACGCATCACAGAAATTACATGCCTGAGTTCAACAGAGAGGAAAAGAACAATCCTGTCATATTCCCAGAAGAAGATATAGGGCAAAATATTTGTGAAGAGCTCTAAAAACAGAATAAATATAACTACCAATTTTTAAAATAATTTCCAAGTTATAATTTTTAAACAGGGAGCTGTATAAATTGTTACTACATATGTGAAGAGGAAGAAGAAAAACTTACTTATAATATCATTCTCTACAGAGACACTTTGACAATATCCTTGTAGTCTTTCTATCCTGTAAAATATACTATAGTTTATTAACCAGTCTCTTTGAATATTTAAATCATTTTTAATTTTTCCCAAATGAATATAAAATTTACATAATCTATCTATGTAAAAATAATATATAAAAAATTTGAAAATTATCATAAAAACAAGAAAAATATAAACACTTTTGTGTATGTTAGTTTTTACCTTAAATAGCATATTTATAACAAAAAGTCTTAAATATTTACTCTCCATGTATTTAGAACCACATCAGACAGTATTATAATTTTTGCTTCAATTGTCAAACATAATTTACAAAATTCAAGAGGAGAAGAAAAGTTTATTGTATTTACCCATAGTTTTGCTTGTCATGTGCTTTCTTCCTTCCTAATGTTATAAGATTCCTTTTATTATAGTTTCCTTTCTGTTTAGAGAACTTTCCTTAGCCATTCTTTTAGGGTAGGCTCGCTGGTGACAAATTCTCTTAGATTTCCTATACCTGAGAATGTTTTGATGTCTGAAAACTATTTTCACTGAACATAGGATTCTGGGTTGACAGTTCTTTTCTTTCAGCCCTTGAAAAATGTGTCACTGCCTTCTGGCCTACTTGGTCTCTGATGAAGAATCCATGGTCATTTGAATTGCTTGTTTCTGTTGAGTTTCAAGAATTTTTTCTTTGTCTTTAAAAAACTCACTGCCTTCGAGTCGATTCCAACTCATAGTGACCCAATAGGACAGAGTAGGTCTGCCCTATAGGGTTTCCAAGGCTGTAAATCTCTACAGAAGCAGACTGCCACATTTTTCTCTTACAAAGCAGCTGGTGGGTTCTAACCACTAGTTTCAGTTAGCAGCCAAACGCTTTAACCACTGCACCACCAGGGCTCCTTTCGTTGTCTTCAGTTGGTGTATATTTCCTTGGATTTCTCATATTTGGGTTCACTCAGGTTCTTGAATCTGTAGGTTTATGTCTTTTGCCAAATTTGGAAAGTGTACTTAGAAGAAGAAATAGGGAAAAGTATGTCTGTTCCATCTTCCTGGAAGTCAAAACTCTATGCATTTTCTTACATCCTTGATACTGGGTCTCTGTAATCACAGGAAAGTTGATTATTTGTATGACTTAATAGCTCCTTCATTCAAGCACTGCTGAAATGAGGGGAAATTTTTGGGCTGACTTTTAAAATAAGTTTGAATTTTGGATACAAATTCATAGTTTCAAAATAACATTTTACCTCTATGATAACTTAAAACTGCTTTTGCTTTGAACTCCAGTTATGGAAAGAGTTTACAAGCATGATAGAGAAGTCAGATTTTCTATATGGTAGCAAAGTGAGATCTTCTAGAATAGAATGCAATATTGTTTTCTTTCAGAGCCTTTGGAAACCTAAGTGTAAATGGCTGCTTTAAGTCAAATACTTATAATGTGAACTGTCTAAATATGGAAAATAATTGATTTGTACTGTTTTTCTCATTTGCATTTCAGATACTTCAGCAACTTTTCCTCCCACTTACTTGAGGCCATTAGCAGCAAACTGCAGACAGGATAAAAGTCACTAATTAAGCAGCTGCATACTCAGTCAGGACCACAACATGATGATGATGATAATGATTAGATATTCTTCGTGGACTCTAGGCATTTAAAGAGCAAGTACACCCAGAGTTAGTGCTGTGTATAATATTAAAAGAACGAAAACAGAACTTCCTCAAATTGCAAATGTGTCTCTAGCTTTAAGATTTATTTTAAGGAACATTCTTTGTAGATGGGAGAGGAATATTATTTCAAACTTTCTTCTCTTTTCTGAAGGTGAAGCTTGTTTTCAGACCACCAAATGTCTTGCATTTGACCAAAAATGAGAGGGATTTATCAGTTCCCTATTTCACCGTTCAATGAGGGTTTTTTGGGGGGTGGGGGGATGGTGGGAGGAGGACCATCTCCTGAAAAGGGAGCACATATTCAAAACTATGGGATAGACAAAAGTAAAGTTAAAACCTGGTTTAGGTGGCAAATTATTAGCTTACACATCTCAATTAAGATCGGTGCAGCATGGATTTGTGGAATTCAGCTTCAATTTCATTTTCTGTAAGGTGCTGATATTGCCTAAAATGCAGGGAAGTGTGTCAAATAGGAACCGAGGAATAGCTGCCAAATAAATCATAATAATTGGCATTACTATTATCTAAATATTTGAAATTAATCTAGAGTTGAGCTGCTTAGAGAAGGGGTCATGGTTTATTCAGTTTGTCAAGTTCCACAGACAAAACTTGGAGTTGTTCATTGCAATCATATTTCTTTGAAGATCTATTTTTAGAGAAAAAATTTTTTTTGGACTTTTTAGTTAGATTCAGTATGAGATTTGTCAAGGTATGTAGTCGACCGTGCTCTAAGAAACAGAAGCCTCAACATAATCTTAAAAATATTTATAATGAGACAGAGAAACTTACAGTTTCATAAAGTACAAGTAATCATTTTTATACTCACCGATTTATGAAGTAAATTTTATCTTTTCCTCCCCTAAGATCACTCTGTGTAGGCAAATTCAGTGACAGACTAGCTGTACGTAAGTGAAATATTATTTAATTTTGACAATGATTTGAAATTTTAAAGTTTTTACACAACCGAATGAACATCACTGTGATGTTCATTTTGGTTTTCATATCACTATTGATCAGGTTACCTACATGTTATCCATGCATTCATATTATTGTATGGCTGATAGATAAATAAAATAGAGTTGTGGGTATTCATATGGACAGTGGTGAGTGCGTGACTGTAGAAGAGTAAGCATTTCTGAATACTCATACCAATTCATTCAAATAAAATGGACCTCAAGAGAATAGTAAACTATTCACGATAGTCGTCATCAAGTAGTAGGTAAGTAAATAAATAAATAAATAATGTTTCTATACCCTAAATATCACTAAATTCAGATTTAATTGAATAAGTTAGAGAAAATAATTCAAAGATTATATTTCAAATGAAAACAATTTTATCTAATGGAATTTACTTGCTCAAATGTGAATGTCATTTGCAATGATTATCTGATACCATATCCTTTTCTAAAAAATCATGTTTTAGAAGAAAACGTTAGGAAATAATCATGAGATTTGGCCTGCTCTATATGAGTAATTAAATCGATGATTTTTTTATTACTTACTTTACTTGTTTTTTTTCATTTTTTTATTTATTAATACATGCAATAATTATTAGAAGAAAGAAATGCAGCAAGCTACCAGACAATAATTGAAACATAATTTAGATAATGTAAAAGATATAAAGACCATACTAATTGTTCTGTCATTTTTATTTCTCCTGTGCTATCTGCTATCCTAATACACTGCTGATAATCACGAGCTGCTCTTTCTAAAAAGTCTTCTAATCCGCCATTGTCCAAACCGACCCAAAAACCCTCTTGCTTGCCATTTTTCCTCTAATCTGCAAGCGCTCCAGACCTCCCCCATCTGGTACTCCAGGGCGGGGAAGGGCCGGGTTCTCCCTGACTCCAAATGTAATGATAGTCACTGATTTCCTCAAGAGGATCCACCCAGGATACTAGCTCAGTCCTCTCCGCCTAGTCCTCTTTAGGGAGGGGGATGGGCATTCATAGGTTAGTTATTTTTGCTCTGTCATATATTAAAATTCCATGTGCTCAGCTAGATATTTCATGTGTTTAGAGGCCTGATACCTAAGATTCAAGTAACACTATATGATTTACCATAGGCTGATAACATTCATAATTTACAGATAGAAACATCTTCCATTGAAGCATATACTCTATTCTAGGCAAAAGTTTTGCTAGGACATGCGCGTACATATACGCACACACATATGTGCATATACATAAAATATATATGTGTAATTAGGTATTACTTTTATACTTTTCACCATAAAAAAAGGAGTAACTTTAGCTTGATATTTTTTACAATTTGCCTGGTATACAGTTACACACTTTATGAAATGTAAGAATCTTTATTATTGTTTCTGCTAAGGTGCTGTTGATGTTTTTGCCTTCGTATCCAAAATATTAAAACACAAAGTAAAGGACAAACAAACAAACAAAAAAAAAAAAAACTGGGGTTTGGGTCCTCGTTGCATCATTTAGTAGGTGAGACGCCTTGGGAAATTTTGCACTGTGATTTTCTCCATCTTAAAAATGGAGATAAGCTTTGTCCCACCTAGATAATAAACTTGTTATACAGGGATCCAATATCATAAAGTGGAAGAAAGCATTTCTGAAGTTATAAAACACTTAAAAAATTTAAGACTGTTATGATTAGTCATGGCTATGAGGGTTAAAGAAAAGCGAGTAAACTGTAACAGTGAAAGACATGAAAATATCTTGTAATAAAATGTACTTTAAAGTGTATGGCTTCATCGGAGGACAATTGTTTTAACGCATTCAAGCAAACAAACTATTTTAAAATATTTACATTTTTATTATTAGGCCATACCTCTAATATGTCCTGTTATTCTTTGATAGTGGCTAAAATATAAACACAGTATTTTAAAAATATTTTGTTACATATAAAAAGCAACTAGATAATTTTCTTTATCCAGTGAAAATGCCATTTGATTTGTTCTTTGACAATAAATGTGTGGGCTTTACACTATTTCTTTATTGTACTCTGAAGTTAAAAAGAAAAAAGCTACTTGTACAAAAAAGTGACCATTTTCAGACGTATTTGGCTTTCTTCTCTACTTTTTAATAAACTTGATTAAAATAATGACAGTAGTGGTGCCTTGAATAAACCTTCAGAAAAATATTAATGTCAGAGAGAGTATATCCTATACTCTCTAGTCGCAGGGTTCCAGCCTGTCATAATTTATTTTTCAGGGTAATTCTGTCCACTATCGTGGACACAAGTGCTAATGTTATTCATCTAAGAGTACATACGGAGTGTACTCTTTGTTATTGCCATTGGAATATAGATTTATGAAAGAATATTATAGTTTATTAACTTGAAATGAGTGACAGCCTGTTTTTTATAAGGAGACCAACTTCTGTCATTCCATAAGTTAAAGAATTCTGAGTAAATTTTAAAGAAAACTTTGAACACAAACTAAAACATGATTTAGCTACAGCTCAGTTGTTCCTTTTCTCTATTTATTTACCTCAATTATGTCACTTGCATTAAGGTAAATAGTGTAATTTTTTAAAAATGTCAAACTTCACATTTCACTTCCCTGATTGATTTCAGCTATTTAGAAATCATGGCATTGTGCTCGCCGCCACATTTTAGCAGACACCACACCTCACAACAGTTCCATTCTCTTTTTCGTGTTTATTTTACTTGAGAACTAAAGCAGGGACACTTAAAGATATATTACATCTTATCCTCCAAATATTTATAACATTTTAAAAGGGCAACAAATTGATTGAGTTGCCTTCAGTGACATTTGTTTTCTTCATTTCCGTTCACCTTTCACTATTACTTTCCCACTAAGGAGATATTCAGATTCACTAAAGCAAGCTTTTTTTTTTCTCCTACTCAGAATTTCTATCTTCAGAGGGAGGAGTTGACTAATAAAGGATGCCTGGAAAGAAATAAGCTAGAGTTATGTCCAAATAGTTTATGAATGCCAGGCACAGAAATAATCCTTTCATCATGAGGACCCAATTCTGCAAAAAAAAGAAAATAATAATAAAACATATAAGAAGTAGAAGCCAGGTTTAGTCAATATTCTTACCAATAAGGGCTGAAATATTAACACAGGATATTGCTCCACTTAAAAAGAAGTACCATACTTAAACATAAAGTTGAAAATTTAACCTCTACATAAACTTGTAAATCATTTCTAATTCAAAATACCAGCATCTATTTGAGCTAACTATTGTAACTGATATAAAATGTTCACTTTAACAGTTTAAAGACCATGTTATTCACATATGAAATTTGACTAATACTGATAATGATAATAATAACATGCTATATTGTATCTCTAAGTAGATCTGAATATGTTTGATAATAGTCAAGGAAGAGTTGGAATCCATTGTTTATTATATTTTTATGTGCTCAATAATTATTAAAACATTTAGAAGTGATTGGTTTTACCAATCTGCTAAGATAATACTATCCTAGTAGAAACATTTTTCAACAATTCTTATATATTTAGCTTAGCCAATCCAGAGGCTTCTTTCAGAAACATAAAATTATCTTTTTTCTTGAGTTCATCATTTTCACGATGAATTGTTTACAATTGATACTCTTCTACAAAGTCTATCTTCTATCGAACTTTCTTTGGAAGAACTTTTCTCACAATCTCTCAAATAATTCCTTTCTCCAATTAACATGTCATCTTTTCCAAGATGCTAACCATGGCAGATACTGTGGGTTAGTTCACTCTCAATACCTTTTTCAATCCCCTTCCACCGCCTTCTCTCCTGCAGATTACTGGGGAGGGAAGGTGCCATGTAACAGATATCTGTCCAATGAGATGTAAGGTTAAGTCTCCGTCTCTCCAGAGGAAATTTGTCCTCTTGTTTCTCCCTGTTCTTTCTTCCTGACTGAAATGCAGACTTGTGTCTGGAAGTTCAGTGGCCATCTTCCACTCTTCGGACAAAGGCAACATGAGAAAGGGAAGGAGAGCCCAAAGGAATAAGTCAGCATCCTTGATGAATATATTGAGCATCTGCACAAGCTCTGATCCACCTATCTCTGATCTTCTCATTACATGAGAAAATAAAATTACTTGGTTAAGCCAATCCTTGCTGGATTCTTTTATTGTTACTCACTGACCCAAATACAATCCTAACTGGTGAACTAATCCTTCTAAAGGAGTGATAAGTTGATAAAGAAGGAGGAAATGGAGGAATGAGATATTGTCCTTGAATAGAACTGACCTGGCTTGAATAGGACTGTAGAGAATTTGAAGAAATCTTAGAAATACCATCAAAGTCTCTCTACTCGCACAAGACGAAACTAAAATCTATGGTGGTGATGGAAGTTGCCCATATTTACCAGGCTAGTTAATGGTTAGTTAATGGCAAAGTAAAATCTGTCTTTCCTGACCATCACCGGTTCTCCTTCCACATATTACCATGCTTCAGAGTGCTAGGAGTTACTGCGGAGGATTAGTGTGACACTAGAAAATTGTTCTCATTTGCAAAACACTTTCCCCCATCCATTAAATTTCTTGGGCTATAATGCTTCACAAATTCTGCTAAAAAATCTGAGAAGAATAAAATGGAAATTAATTTGTCCCATTTTCCCACATTAAACAGACAGCTATTGTCCCACACTGAGCAGAAAAAGAGGCACATCTAATTTAAAAAATAGTGATTATCACTTTATAATCTCTTGTTGTTAGGTGCCATCAAGTCATAGCAACCCTAACTGTACAACAGAACCAAACACTACCCAGTCTTGCACCATCCTCACAATCGTTGTTATGACTCAGCTCAGTGTTGCAGCCACTGTGTCAATCCATCTCATTGAGGGTCTTCCTCTTTTTCGCTGACCCTCTGCTTTACCAAGCGTGATGCCCTTCTCCAGGAGTTGATCCCTCCTGACAACATGTGAGATGTAGTCTCTCCATTCTTGCTTCCAAGGAGCATTTTGGTGCCACTTCTTCCAAGACAGATTTGTTCCTTCTTTTGGTAGTCCGTGGTATATTCAATATGCTTCTCCAACACCACAATTCAAAGGCAACAGTTCTTCTTCGATCCTCCTTATTCATCATCTAGCTTTCACATGCATTTGAGACAATGGAAAACACCGTGGCTTGGGTCAGGCGCACCTTAGTCTTCGAGATGACTTCCTTGCTTTTCAACACTTTAAAGAGGTCTTTTGCAGCAGATTTGCCCAATGCAATGC
>NW_004444092.1:506494-508235 GCF_000243295.1 Trichechus manatus latirostris
TAGAATTCCCATTCTTCACAATGTTATCGTAATTTGTTATGATCCACACAGTCAAATGCCTCTGCATAGTCAATAAAACACAAGTAAACATTTTTTTGGTATTCTCAGCTTTCAGCTAGAATCCATCTGACATCAATAATGATATCCCTGGTTTCACATCCTCTTCTGAATCTGGCTTGAATTTCTGGCAGTTCCTTGTTGATATACTGCTGCAGACACTTTTGAATAATCTTAAGCAAAATTTTACTTGATATTAATAATATTTCTGCTTTCGGTTGGATCACCATTCTTGGAAATAGGCATAAATATGGATCTCTTCCAGTTGGTTGACCAGGTAGATGTCCTCCAAATTTCTTGGCATAGATGAGTGAGTACTTCCAGCGCTGCATCCGTTTGTTGAAACATCTCAGTTGGTATTTGATCAATTTCTGGAGCCTTGTTTTTCACCAGTGCCTTCAGTGCAGCTTGGACTTCTTCCTTCAGTACCATCAGTTCCTGATCGTATGCTGCCTTCTGAAACGGTTGAACATAGAACAATTCTTTTTGGTATAGTGACTGTGGATTCCTTCCATCTTCTTTTGATGCTTCCTGCATCATTTAATATTTTCCCCATAGAATTCTTCAGTATTGCAACTTGAGGCTTGGATATTTTCTTCAGTTCTTTCAGCTTGAGAGATGCTGAGCGTGTTCTTCCCTTTTAGTTTTCTATCTCTAGGTCTTTGCACATGTCATTACAGTACTTTACTTTGTCTTCTTGCACTGCCCTTTGAAATCTGCTGTTCAGCTCTAAATCTATTCTTGAGATGGTGTCTAAATTCAGGTGGGATATACTCAAAGTTGTACTTTAGCTCTCGTGGACTTATTCTAATTTTCTTCTGTTTCAACTTGAACTTGCATATGACCAAATGATGGTTTGTTCCACAGTCAGCCCCTGACCTTGTTCTGACTGATGATATTGAGCTTTTCCATTGTCTCTTTCCACAGATGTAGTCGATTTGATTCCTGTGTATTCCATCTGGTGAGGTCCATATGTATAGTCGCCATTTATGTCGATGAAAAAAAGGTATTTGCAATGAAGAAGTCATTGGTCTTGCAAAATTCTATCATGCAATCTCTGGCATCATTTCTATTACCAAAGCCATATTTTCGAACTACCAATCCTTTTTCTTTGTTTCCAATTTTTGCATTCCAATCTCCAGTAATTATCAATGCATCCTGATTGCATGTTTGATCAATTTTGGACTGCAGAAGTTGGGAAAAATTTAATTTTTAGTCTTCAATTTCTTCCTCTTTGGCCTTAGTGATTGGTCCATAAATTTGAATAATAGTTGTATTAACTGGTCTTCCTTGTAGGTGTGTGAATATTATCCTATCATTGACAGCATTGTACTTCAGGACAGATCTTGAAATGTTTTTTGACAATGAATGCAACACCGTTCCTCTTCAAGTTGTCATTCTGGCAGTGTATACCATAAGGTTGTCCGATTCAAAATGGCTAATACCAGTCCATTTCAGCTCCCTAATGCCTAGGTTATCGACATTTATGCTTTTCATTTCTATTTTGACCATTTCCAATTTCCTAGATTCATGCTTTATACATTCCACATTCCCATTATTAGTGAATGTTTGCCACCGTTTCTTCTCATTTTGAGTCGTGCCACATCAGCAAATGAAGGTCCCAAAAGTTTGACTCCATCCACGTCATTGAGGTTGACTCTACTTTGAGGAAGCAGCTCTTGCC
>NW_004444092.1:508335-513885 GCF_000243295.1 Trichechus manatus latirostris
GCAACACACAAGCCCCCCTAGTACTACAAACTGACAGATGTGTCAGTCTTAGATACATGTATATGTAGATAGATGACAGATAGATAGATGGATTGATTGATAGACAGACAGATAGATAGAAAAACAGACACATGTGTATAGATAGATGAGAGAAAGACTAACTGACTATCTCCTGACTGTCATATTTTAAAAGCACAGGCTCTAGGTTGCACTCTCTCCATTTTGTCTGAGGTCAGTTAGGTAAAATTTCGTGGGCACATAGCAAACTGGGCACTAACTTCTGGGTTTGGGATTAGTATGCCAGTCCTTTGGAGACTAGAGGAAACAAAACAGAATTTAGCTATAGTCTTTGAGGAGTTAGGCTACTTGGCAGGTCATTGAGACATGTCATTTAGGCATAGGAAGATGAAATGGGGACCCCAAACTAGAACTGGGCATTTTGTTCTTAGAATCAAGGAAACTACTAGAAGTAGCTATGAGATTAGCAGAAATCTCAGCCTAGTTGTCTTGAAAAAATATTTTATATGTTTGTAATTTTGTGTTGGTTTTTGTGTTTTGTTTTTTGAGAGAAGGGATTCTATCCTGTTTTGTTTGTGCAGAACATACGTTTAATTGAAGTATTATATGCTGTAATAGATGCTACTGGTGCCTTTCTTAGACTGGGTTCCCTAGAGGAGCAAAATCAGTGAAGCATATATATAAATATATAGAGAAAATTTATTTCAAGGAAATGGCTCACTCAATTGTGGAGGGTGGCAAATCCCAAATCTGTAGCTCAGGCATCAGGCTGGTGGCTTCTCCTGGCTCATGTGGTAGAAGTGGCTGATGAACCCAAAATCTGCAGGCCAGGCTACATGCTGCTAGCACACATCCCAAGAACCCGAGGTCAGAGGACGATGAGGCGAATGCAGGATCCAATGCAGGATGGACAGAGTGTATATGCAAAAACATCCATTTATACTGAATGCAGGCCACACTCCCAAAGAAACTCCCCTTTCAACTGATTAGCTGCTCACATCAGATCACAAAATGGAAGATGATTACATAATATCTGTTATGGTCTAGCCAACTTGACACATAACTTTAACCATCACAGTGCTCAATGTATTTCTTCTCAATCCATCCTGGAAGACATATGCTGCTGTAGCGAGCAGTGTTGTACGCATTGATGGCTTCCTAGTCCAAGCACCTGTGTCTCTCTGCCTGAAGACCTTCTCTGGTCACAGGTGGACAGGCAATATCTCATAGGTGGGGAATAAATTATTTCAGCTATGACAGGAGGTTTCTGGATGCAGTGATTCAGGCAGGAAACAGGTAATCTGTAGGAAATTTTAATGTAGTTAATTTTCTAAGGGAAAGGATGAGAGAAGAAACCAAATACTTCTTTCTCTTTTGCATTTTAAGTTCAGATAGTCAGGTTAATTAACTCAAGGTATCCATCTGCTGGGGTAGTATGAGGGAAGAAAAATTAAGATTTGTTGCAGAAGGAGTACAAGGAGGAAAAAGCAATTAATAATTAGCTTCTGGCCCTCAAAATAGAACTAAGCACAAGACAACAGCCCTGCAAGCCAGGCTATTGAACAGAGTGAGGAACTTCTACATGCATTTCTTTTCCTTTATAAACATCAAAAACTAGGCATGAAAAACTCACAGCTGACTTTCTCTGTGGATAATATAAAAACAACTTTGCCTAGTACTGCTACAACAGAAATACCATATGTGGATGGCTTTAACAAACAGGAATTCATTCTCTCACATTTTAGGTGGCTGAAGGTCCAAATTCAGGGTGCCTCCTCCAGGGGAAGTCTTTGTCTCTCATTTGGCTCTGGGGGAAGGTCCTTGTTATCAATCTTCCCCTGGTCTAGGAGCTTCTCAGGGCAGGGACTCTAGGTGCAAAGGACATACTCCTCTCCTGGCTCTTCTTGCTTGATGGTAAAGAGGTCCCTCTCTCTCTCTGCTCACTCCTTTTATATCCCAAAAGAGATTAACTCAAGATAAAACCTAATCCTGTAGATTGTGTCCTGCCTTATTAACATCACAGAGGTTAGGATTTACAACATATAGGATAATTATATCAGATGACAAAACGAAGGACAACCACACAATACTGGGAATCATGACCTAGCCAAATTGACATACATTTTTGGGGAACACAATTAAATCCATAACATTCCATCCTTTGGCCCCCCAAAATTCTTCTTGCCACATATAAAGCACATTCCCTTCATCATATTACCCCAAAAATCTTAAATCAACTCCAAGTGAAAATTCCATCCTGCGGCAAAATTCCTCTTCATTCGTGAAACCTAGGATGGAAGTTATCTGCTTCCAAAGCACAATGGTGAAACAGGCACAAGGTATAAATTTCCATTACAAATGGCAGAAATTGGGGGGAAAGAAGGGATAATAGGCACAAAGCAAGTCTAAAACCCACCAGAACATATTCTATTAGCTCTCACAGCTTGAAAATAATCCTCTGTTCTCAGAGATCATTTAGTCAGTGGCCCTGTCCTCAAGACTCTGAGTGTTGGCCATGCCCTCTGGATTCTGGGTGGAGGTCTCTTAGCCCTGGACTTCAGCTCCACCTTACAGGCCCATTGGGTTGGCAACTCTGCTCCCTTGGCTTTGGGCAGCTCCATTCTCCTACTCTGAGTGGTGACCCCACCACTTTGGCCTCCTCAGGCCCCATTCTTCTGCCTCTTAAGTATGACACCTTAGCCCCCTCAGCTTTGGGTAGTGAACCTGACCCCATCTCTCTGGCGCTCATGAACAACAGCCTCACACTCTGGAACCAAGTCGGTGAAGATTTAATTACTTGACACCAAGGAGGCTGTGGTCCCATGTTTTGAGACGTAGCAAGCTGTGATTCCACCTTTTGAGACCCCAGACATTGTGGCCCCACCCTTTGAGACTGAGGCAGCTCTGCTTCCTGTGCTCCTTGTGTCTTCAGCTTCTGCTTCCTGGTTCCTTGGCCTCTTGGCCCCTCAGCCCCACAGGCCTCTTGGGTCATCCCGGCCTCTGTTCTACTCAGGCAAGTGTTACAAAGTTCTTTTGCTCTACCAATAAGTGCCCAGAGACACCAGACTCCAACAATAAGCCTCGGAACAAAGACACTTAGCTCTATCACTCTGTGTGTCAGCAAGCCTAGCTTTACTGATTAGTGTCTTGGGGCACCCCACTCCATCAGGAAGCCTCCTACATGAAAGCACTCAGCTCTCTCTTACTCCGTAGGTCAGCTCCTGCTCTGTCTCACGCTGGTCTCCTGGTTCTACTGCCACAGTTTCTCTGCTGCTGCTTCTTGTCATCTGCGATGTCTTCCTTGTTACAGCTCTCCTCACTTCCTTCTGATCGCTTATCAGAATTGCCTCTGAGGTCCATAATTCTACCAACAGTCTCTTCAAAACAATAATTTAGTTGGCTGGAAGTCTGAATTCAGGGCACCAGCTCAAGGGGAAGGCTTTCTCTTTCATTTGTGGGGAAAGGTCTTTGTCGTCAATCTTCCCCAGTCTAGGAGCTTCTCAGTGCATGGACTTCAGGTACAAAGGACATTCTCTACTCCCAACTCTGAATTCTTGGTGGTAGGAGGTCCCTCTTCTCTCTGCTCCCTTCTCTATTTTATATCTCAAAAGAGGCTCACTCAAGATGCAACCTAATCCAGTAGATTGTGTCCTGCCTCATTAACATAATTGCCTCTAATCCTACCTCATTAACATCAAAGAGGTTAGGATTTACAACACGTAGGACAATCAGATCAGGTCACAAAATGGAGGACAACCATACAATACTGGGAATCATAGCCTAGCCAAACTGACACACATTTTGGAAGGACACAATTCAATCCATAACATATACCATTTAAGCCTTGCCATGAGCCTGAAACTGGAAGACAGGGGTTGAGATTATACATGGAAGTAGAAGAACATTATGCTTTTTCTGACCTAGTATTTTGCAGAGAGGAGAAGAAAGGGAAAGGGAGACAATATAGAAATAAGAAGTATGCGACCCCTTTTCTACTCAAGTTTTCAACCAAGAAAGAGGGAGATTTATTTGGTAAGTGAGATTTGATAAGTGAGGGTTGCAAAGGAACTGAAGTGTGGAGGTGGCTTTCAAAAATGAGAGAAATTTTGGGGTCTGGGGAAACTTCCAAACTGTGTTTTTTCTTTGTGATCCAACCGTATAATATGATCACTTTCTGCAAAGAACATCCTAAGCCTCAACACTGGTGGCCATAGTTGTCTATTTTGAAATTGGGCTTTTTCAAAAGAGATGCAGACCAGTCAAATCTATAGGAATAGAAGGTATATTAGTAATTGCCTAGGGCTGGACTGGGGAGAAGAGATGGGGGAAATGACTTTCAATGGCTACAAGTTCTTGTATTTACTTCTGCATTTTCCACAAGGTCTTGACCATTTGTCTCAACAATGACTTGGTGCTCTAGTTGACATAAACATTAGTCAAGAGTATGTGGTACAGGCAGACAGATTGTTAAATACCTTGCATGATGTTTGACTACGTGTGTGTGAGTCTCAAATTTAACTTGTGCTACAACTCCTCAGATATTAAGAAAACATGTAGTTTTGTTGTTGTTGTTGTTTTTTCATTTCCAATGAGGAATTCCTTTAAGCTCCTAATGGTATGCTTGGGAATACATATACTATAAACTTTTATTCCAAGTCAAGAAAAATGTAGTCCAATAAAATAATCTGAACAATTCACTTTGGTCTTGCTTAGACTCAGTAGGAAATACATGCTCATTATTTCAGGTCCATTATCTTCCATGCCTATTTCTTGGTGTTCAGGTGTATGGAGAGAGAGGTGTGCCTTACCAGAGTTACTCAAAATGTGATCTATGGCCCAGTGCAGGCCCACAAATTTTGGTCACTAAACTTCGATGAGATAAGAAATTGAGAGTAAGCACTTAGAAACTTTTATAGCAATTTTAAAAAAGTAATTTCATACCTGTTGAATCTGATTTTAAAAAATCTGTGCTTGAGTTTTATGTTCTTATCTTGAGGAAGATAGTGGATGACAAATTGTAAACATTGTTCCTAAAGCTAAATGGAGCCCTGGTGGCACAGTGATTAAGTGCTTGGCTGCTAATCAAAAGGTCAGCAGTTCGAATCCACCAGCTGCTCCTTGGAAACCCTATGGGGCAGTTCTACTCGGTCCTGTAGGGTCGCTATGAGTCAGTATTGACTCGACAGCACCCAAAAACACAAAGCTAAATCATCCTGGGGATACAGATGAGGGACAAAAATATTAAGTTCAATAGTTCATGGGGTGTTTCATGAAGTGCCTTTCCCCACCACCTGTTAGAGCCCAGCCTGTCATGGGGTTGTTCTAGACTTACCTGATGCATCAGGGTGCACTAGTCCACCTTGGCTGCCAAGGTAGGCAGGTGTGATGGTTAAGATTGTGTGTCATCTTGGCTGGGCCATGATTCTCTGTGTTTTAATGTAATCACTCCCACGATTGAATATACCGTGAGTAGCCAATCAGATGAAAGGGAGTCTCCTTGGGGGTGTGGCCCGCATCTGTATATAAGCAGAC
>NW_004444092.1:513985-519895 GCF_000243295.1 Trichechus manatus latirostris
AAGCAGACGTTCTGGCTTTTTGCTCTCTCTGGATCCTGCAGCTGCTTCCTGTCATCTCATCGCCCATTCTTGGGACTTGAGCTGTCAGCTTATCTGCCGAACCTGGGATTCGTCGATCTGCACAGCCTGTGAGTGGGAGCCCTGCTCTCCGACCTTCTGATCTTGGGCTTGCCAGCTGCTGCAGCTGTGTGACTTGGGAGAGGCATCTACCCTGGTCCACGGACTTGGGATGTTTTAGCCTCTACAATCGCATGAGTTGTTTCCTTGATATAATCTCTCTGTATATATATATATTTATACACTTTACTAGTTTTGCTTCTCTAGAGAACCCAACCTAAGACAGCAGGCATCAGCAAAAATTGTTAACAAAGGGCTAGATACTAAATATTTTTGCTCTGGGGGCCATGCAATCTCTGTTGCAACTAGTCAACTCTGTCTCCATAGCATGAGAGCCACCACAGACAATAAGAAAAGAATAAGTCAGGCTGGGTTCCAATATTTTATTTATAAAATGGCAGCTTGTCAAATTTGGCCTATGGGCTGTATTTTGCTGACCTCTGGTCTACATCATTTACCTCCTAGACATACTGTTGCCTGAGAGCAACTTTTCATTTATTGCTACCCTTGTTGAAGTTATCATGGTACGTGGATATTGATGCAGCGTCTTTATTTAGGCTGCTGTTTCCAGTAGGTGGTTTTTTACATGAGCTATAGGGAATTAGCCACAGTAGACTGTATCTGTTTTTCATCCCATCTCCAGTTGACCTTTCTCGTTCTGTTCTCACCACTCTTAAGTATCTTCAAATATTTGAAACCTCACTCAAATGATTAAACTCCTCCAGAGTTGAGACTCCATGACAAAACACTTCTTGGACTGCAATGATTTTGTCTTTATCCTCACCATTTTTTTAATCTATGAGTAGCATAAACTCCTCCTCCTCTTTTGTGGCCCTACAGGACAGAGTAGAACCCCCCGTAGAGTTTCCAAGGAGCAGCTGGTGGATTCGAACTGCCAACCTTTTGGTTAGCAGCCAAGCTCTAACCACTGTGCAACCAGGGCTCCAGTGATAGGGCAGGGACCACCAAAAATCTCTTCTATACTTTTCCTGTTGTTCTTGCTTCTAGCTCAGCATCTACCCCCTGAGTTCGTTCAGGAGATTCCATGTTAAAGCTTTTGCTAGATAATACCACTTTTTCTGTTTTATGGGAGTTGTGCAGGGAGCTACATGAAAGGGATGTAGCCTGAGAGATCTTGGCTGAAATCCCTGGATCCATCTTCACAGTAGGTAGGGCATAGCATTAAGGTAAATAACAGATACAGAACAATCTCCAGGAGGGGGCATTGCTTACGTTTCTTCTTTTCAATTAATTACGAGGCTATGTCATTTTCAGTCCCTAAAAAGACAAAATGCATCTTTCTTAAAAATAAGCTATTGACTGATTAATACTGATCAACCTGTGAGGAAAAATAGACGGCCTGGAGCAGCTGAGGATGAAGCCTCACCTTGCCTTACAAAAATGTCTGAAAAAAGTTAGATATTTGTAGGTTTCAAAATTGCATTGGATCTCTAATTTAAGCATTCCAGCACCAGGGTACCTTACTATCTAGAGAGAGAAAGACAGAATTATCAGGACCATGTGATAACATATGATGTGTTCTCAAATGCACCCTGGAAAACTCATTAAATATCCTGTAGTCTTCTCTAATTATCCCAGTGGCCTACCAGCAGTTCCTTGTAACATCATAATAAAAAAGATATTTTTAACTGGCAAATGTTCAAGCTTTCATCAAATTATTTGGGGGCAAGAATTCCATTTCTTGCTAAATAAAAAGATTGCATGTGCAGGAGATTCAACATGAAGTAGCAAAGAGCTTTGATTATGATATTTCAGAGCCTGGGAGTCAAATGTAAAAGCTAAAAGAAAATTTTGTTCCTCTGTGGGAGAACACTCTGCAGAACACAGACCTTTCACTACCCAGGAATTTTCTGAGTTTTAGATGTTGATTTTCCTCACTTTTCTTTTCAAGATCAGAATGTCTCTATTAGTGCTTTTTAGACAGGAATGTCATGCAGAGAATTGAAAGGGCAGCACAGACTGGAAAATATGACTTATTGTATAGACTACATGCATTGCAATTTCTTTAATTATAAAGTTATTTCAATTCACATATATCTTGAGTTGGCTAACAGTATCCACTAAAAGCCTGAAAATTGAATTTAAAAAGTGAAAATTGAGTTGATAATTTGCTTGAAGACCCTAAATTACTGAGCTTTCATCTCTAAGTGAGAGGGGGGAAAAAAAGACAAAGAAGAGGAATATATAATTTTACACACTACCAATTGTATATGCTATTTGTTTTTATATCTCTGTACACGTGTATGTGTGTGGTAAATACGTGTGTCTCTGTGTTTATATATATGTGCGTATATAGAAAGAGACATAGATAAAGCCCTTTGATGATTTTGACAGTGAATAAGGAAGATTTTTCAATTATGGTGTTGGTGAAGAATAAGAACATAGACTACCAGAAGAACAAACACATCTGTTTTGGAAGAAGTACAGCCAGAATTCTACTTAGAAATATGGACGGCGAGACTCCGTCTCATGTACTTTGGGCATGTTATTAGGAGGGATCAGACCCTACAAAAGGACATCATGCTTGGTAAAGTAAAGGGTCAGTGAAAGAGAGGAGGACCCTCAATGAGATGGATTGACATAGTGACTGCAAGATGGGCTCAAACATAGCAACAATTGTGAGGATGGCACAGGATCGGGCAGTGTTTCCTTCTGTTGTACATAAGATCACTATGATTCAGAACTGACTGGACAGCACCTAACAACAGCATAGATTTAGCCCTTAAAATTTCTAGTTTAATCAGAACTAAAGTGTTAGAAGTGAATTACAAACCAAAAAAATAAAATAAAATAATAGTGCTTTATGTAGGCTTAAAAATTCTGAATCACCAAAAACCCATTGCTGTCAATTCTGACTCATAGTGATCCTATAGGACAGATTAGAACTGCCCCCATAGGGTTTCCAAGGTTGTAAATCTTCACATTTTTCACCCATGGAGCAGCTGGTGGGTTTGAACCACCGACCTTTGGTTAGTAGCCCAGCAGTTAACCACTGTGCCACCAGGGCTTCTAAAAATTCTGAATATAAGTGGTAATTTTAGTCATTGGTACTGATACATTCTAATTTTGTATGACTGACTTACTGTATTTAAATTTAAATAGAATATAATAAAATATTTCTAAACTCACTCTCTTTTCCCTGGATGGGGAGGAAGGGGCTATTATCAGGCCTCTGAATTATATTGAGTTGTAAGGGTCATTAATAAGGGTGGCAGCCAAATACACTAAAGTTTGAGGAGAGTTACTTGTGCAAAACTTGTCTCTCATAAGAAACATCAAATGTTTCCACAAATCATAAACCATTGTCCAAATCAGTCTCCCTAGAATTTTGTGTTGAATGAAAATATGACAGAGCATCTTTAGGGATGACTGACTAAGAAGCTGACATACTGCCAGGGTATGTGTTAGGAGGATGTTGCTGTCGCTGCCAAAACAAATGCAGTCACAGAAAGACTTACTGCTGGGGGCAATGGTTAGTGTGCCAGAGCTGGGGAGGAAACGTAGTGCAAGGGCACACCAAAGTGTTCCAGAACATCTACTCCCAGACAACGAGTTACTGTATTAGAACACCTGTAATTACTCCTAGAGCCCTTGAAAAATTCAAGGCATAAGTAAACATAATAAGCTAGTTAGTCCTGTCTTGGTAGGGGGACGGAGGTGGGGACCTTACCATATTTTCACAGGGAGAAATAAGCTTTTCTTCCCATTTGAAGTTCTTGCTGACAGTGGGAGGAGAAGTCCCTCTCTTTCCTCTATGATTTTAATGAGAAAACCTCTTAGAGGAAAGATTGTTTAGTCGATCTCTCAGTTCCTGCTTTTGGAAAAAGTAAGACAAGTGCTGACTTAAATATGTGTCCTTCCTATGAAACCAAAGAGTTTAGTTCTTAACCATGAGCCAACTGTAATGAAGGGAAAGTTCCTTTTAATTAAAAAAAAAAAAACAACTACAAAAGAACCTTTAATATCCATTATACTCAGGAGAAAAATTATCTTATTTAAAAACATGAGCTATGGAATCACTCACCTTTGTTGCTCTGAAGCCTCAAACTAACAACTCAGCATTTCAAAGCATCAAAATCTACGTCTGTAAAATGGGTACAATAATAGCGTCTAAATCATAGGAATGTTGAGAGAATACAATGAGTAAAAGTATGTAAAGTTTTTTTGTATATGTGTTTGGCATAGAGTTAGCATTTTTTTTAAAGTTAGCTATTGTTATGGTTAATACCGTTCGCAGAAAGCAATAAATAGGTACACATTTAAAATCACCAATATTTCAGTGAAAATAGGACAGTAGGTAACAGTGAAGGACTCTAAATTTAATCTTTTACTCTATAATTTAAAACTACTTCTAATACTTTCTCACCTTTAATAAAGTCGTTATTAATAGCAGAGGAGATTCAATAGAAAATAGGTGTCAGCATTTACCAAAAAACAATGAAAGGAGGAAATAATTAAACCAAGTAATGCTTTCCCCATTTTGATCTCTCTGCATCTCCATGTATATTGATAGGTTAAATGTAGTTTCACACACACACACTCCACCACCCTCTCTGTCACCTTTTTATTTAATCTAACTTCCTTTACCAGAAATTGTAATTTTAGATTACATTGACAGACTGTTCTATTCTTATGATTTATCTTTTAGGATACCTTTAAAAATTTCTAAATTAATCTTTCCCAATAAAAATGATTTTATGTTTTCCTGAGCACCCTCCATTACTTGATGCTATGGATTGAATTGTGTCCTCCAAAAAGTGTATCAACTTGGCTAGCCATGATTCCCAGTATTGTGTGGTTGTCCTCCGCTTTGTGATATGATGTAATTTTCCTATGTGTTGTAAATCCTAGTCTCTGCTTGAGGTTAAGAAGCAAGATTAGGTTATGTTAAAGAGGATTAGGGAGGGATATAACACCCTTACTCAGGTCACAGCGCTGATTCATTGTAAGGGGAGTTTTCCCGAAGTGTGGCCTGCATCACCTTTTATCTTACAAGAGATAAAAGGAGAAAAAAGCTAGCAGAGAGAGAGGGGCCTCAGGTCACCAAGAGAGAAGCTGTGGGAGTGGAGCATGTCCTTTGGATTGGGGTCCCTGTGCTGAGAAACTCCTAGACCAGGGGAAGATTGATGACAAGGACCTTCTGTCATCGCTGACAGAGAGAGAAAACCTTTCCCTGTAGCAGGCAACCTAAACTCAGACTTCTAGCCTCCTAGGCTGTGAGAGAACACATTTCTGTTTTTTAAAGCCATCCACTTGTAATATTTCTGTTATAGCAGCATTAGATAACTAAGACATGTGATAAGAAACTGTTATTTTGCATTTTTTCCATAACCAATCCAGAAAAGCTCTCACCTCCCTTCACAATAATTTCTGTGATTTTTACATGGGACTTTGCTTATGAGGTCACTGGTAATAGACATCTCACAAAAAGTCTCATTATGCATTTGATTAAGTCATATAGCTAAGGCAAAGCAAGTATAGGTCCCTTTATAGAGATTTCTGTTGGTTTGTCTATTTTCTTGGTCATATTGTCTCTTTAATACATGTGATCTATCTGTGGCTTTTGAAGATATGCTCAAAAGTAATGAGTAAAAGAGAGGTTAATGTTTTTTTACAAAGGGAGGAAAAATGTGTTCTCAGCTGTCATATTTCCAACGATTTCCATATAGCTCTGTCATCTGATAATCTACAAAATAGGACATGAAATTTCCAGTATATGCAATAGTTTCTAATGTAAAGTCTTTGAAAAGGTATTGTCAAAAAAAAAAAAAA
>NW_004444092.1:520109-556780 GCF_000243295.1 Trichechus manatus latirostris
CATTGTCTCTCTCAGTATAATTATGGCTGAGGCCACAAGATATTTTCTTGTCTCACAAAGCTCACTTTATGCATATCACTAAATGGATTTATAATCAAGCTCTTTCCTGGTCAGATACTCATAAGATACTTAAAAGGGCTTTTCGCCATCTTAGTTTCCCTTTTTTATGTTGAGTCTAGCATATACAACAAACAGGCAGATGAACAGATTTCTCTCATTTTAGTTTTCCCAAAACCTGGCAACAGTAAGAAAGACAACAAAAAAAATCAGAAGCTGGTATTTTTCTCGTCTCCTGTGAATGAGATAGGAAAATGTGTATTAGGAAGCCGTAAGGCTCATTAGTTGCAGGCAGGGAGAGTATTGTCTTGGTTCTGAAAAACTTCAGATTCCTTAGGTACCTCAGTGCTTAAGAAGGTAGAAGTGGAGCAGCCACAGCTTGCTCTGCTTCCAGGGAATACCCCTCAACCCCATCCCTCTGTTCTCTAGTTCACTTTCTCTTTGTTGGTGAGCTGAAGAGGCTAGGCTGGGGCAGGCAAGAAGAAGTTGCTCCATTTTGGGGTACAACCCTCCCTTCAGGTTCCAATTCATAGCTACTGTGTATGTTTTGGACAATTATCTGGGAGTTGGAGACTTTTCCTTTTCCCTTTCTATTTCCTAGAACACTGAGAGCTCTGACTTTACGACATCCAGTCTGCCAGGTGTAACAAAAGGCAGGAAATATCTGACATGTGAAGAAAGAGCTGCTACATCACAGGCCTACAACAAAATGGATGAAAGAGTAATACAATAACAAGTGTCATATAAGATTAAACCCACACACCTCTCCTTATATGATCTCACTTCACTGCTATCTGTAGGCTCATAAAGGCTGAATCATAAACATGGAGAAAGACTCCACAGTTCAAGTCGAATTGTACTGTCTCTATAAAAACTGTAAGTATTTAAATTTCAGGCAATGGAATCCATATTAGCAGAAAATAATTGCTAATAGTTTTTCCCATTTGACATTATTTTTATCGAGTGATACCTAGTTATTGCATCTTCCCTTGCTCACATCCCTACTCATCATGTGTTAGACACACGGTCACTTTAACAGAGTCATGTGAGGTACATTCCCTTTCTTCTCAAAGGCTGTCAGCCTTCATCCATGTAAAGGTGCACATTGCCTGCTTCAGTAATATGAAAATCTACTCAGCATAGTGATGCACTGTGGTCATACTCCATCATACTCTATTATGCCAGTGTATTACTTAATCATTGTCAGCCAGGTCCACCCATTTTTGCTCTTGTCCTTCACACTTATAAATATAGCAGATGCAAAGATGCCATTAATGACAGTCAATTCTTTCTTAGACGTACAGATGGTTTAGTTATTTTTATTCATGAAGAAATCTCAAATTTCCAAAAAAAATAATCTTCAAATTATTTCTTACTTCTTCATCAATTTAATATTTTTTAATTAATTCAGGTGATAGGCCCACTTTTTGACTTAAGCATCGTTTTAAAACGACCTCCCTCCTTATCAGAAATAAGAAATTGCCTCTAAAAGACATGTTGTATGTTCATACTTCCAAAATAAGGCTAGTAGCCCATGTTTACGCAACTAGGTACAAAAAAAAATTATAGAGATGGTTTAAATTTTTTCTAACATGCATTCATCATTTAATGTGTGGTTCTCAGAATTCTAAATAATTTACATGTTTAACTCACCCTTAGAGATATGTGTTACTATTATCTCCACTTTACAGGTAAGAAAACTGAGGTTCAGGGTGGTTAAGTTGACCTAAGTTAGAATTCTGTTAAATGTATCTAAGTTTGAACCTCAACAGTAACATTTACTTCCTGGGCAACTTTGGGGAAGCTACTTAAATTCTCTGAGCTTTAACTTCCTCCTCTGTAAACTAGGGATAACAATACCCAGCTGGAAATGCTGCTGTAAGAATAAAATTATATAATGTCTGCAATATATCTGGCACAAAATAAGCACTTAATAGTGATAAATATAATGGTCACAATAGTTACAGAGGAGTATAATGGGGGAGATATTTTATGTGTGTGTATTTGTGCATTTATCTACCCCATATCAATTGCCCTCTTAACGACCATCCTTCCCACAACTAACTATGTTGACACTGTATAAATTTATCCTTTAAGTTTCAAATGAACCCATTTTTTAATATACTTTATAATCAGGTGGTAAGGTCCCTGCTCACTTCCAAGTATACCTTCCATAAAATTGTTTTCTATATAAAAAATAAAATCATACAAGTCTACAAGCAAAACCTGTTCCTCTTTCAAGGCTTATATTACCCACCTACACAATCTTTCCCTCTTTCTAATGCAGTTGTGTACTGATTGTCTGAGGCTGGGTTCTCTAGAAGAGCAAAACCAATGAAGGGTATGCAGGTACACCTCATTTTATTGTGCTTTGCTCTTTATTGTGCTTCTCAGATATTGCATTTTTTACAAATTGAAGGTTTGTAGCAACCCTGCGTCAAGCAAGTCTATCGGCACCGTTTTTCTAAGAGCATGTGCTCACTTTGTGTCTCTGTGTCACTTGGTAATTCTTGCAGTATTTCAAACTTTTTCATTATTATTATATCTGTAGTGGTCATCTGTAATCAGTGATCTTTGATGTTCCTATTGTAATTGTTTTGGGACGCCACAAACCAAGCCCATATAAGATGATGAACTTAACAAAGGTTGTGCGTTCTGACTGCTCCACCGACTGGTCATTCCCCTGTCTCTCTCCCTCTCCTCAGGCCTCCCTATTCTCTGAGACATGACAATATTGAAATTAGGCCAATTAATAACCCTGCAATGGCCTCTTAGTGTTTAAGTGAAAGGAAAAGTTGCACATCTCTCACTTTAAATCAAAAGCTAGAAATGATTAAGCTTAGTGAGAAGGCATATTGAAAGCCGAGACAGGCCAAAAGCTAGGCATCTTGTGCTAAACAGTTAGCCAAGTTGTGAGTGCAAAGGAAAAGTTCTTGAAGGAAATTAAATGTGCCACTCCAGTGAACATATAAATGATAAGAAAGCCAAACAGCCTTATTGCTGATATGGAGAAAGTTTTATTGGTCTGGATAAAAGATCAAACCAACCACAATATTCCCTTAAGCCAAAGCCTAATCTAAAGCAAGGCCCTAGCTCTCGTCAATTCTATGAAGGCTGAGAGAGGTGAGGAAGCTGCAGAAGGAAAGCCTAAAGCTAGCAGAAGTTGGTTCATGAGGCTTAAGTCTTTCTTTTTATCATCTCCGTAACATAAAAGTGCAAGGTGAAGCAGTAAGTGCCAATCTAGAAGCTGTAGCAGGTTATCCAGAAGATCTAGCTAAGATGATTGATGAAGGTGTCTACACTAAACAACAGATTTTCAATGTAGATAAAACAGCCTTATACTGGAAGAAGATACCATCTAGGACTTTCATAGTCAAAGAGGAGGAGTCAATGCCTGGTTTCAAAGCTTCAAAGGACAAACCGACTCTTTTGTTAGAGACTAACGCAGCTGATAACCTTAAGCTGAAGCAGTGCTCATTTACCATTTCAAAAATCCTAAATTCCTTAAGAATTGTGCTAAATCTACTCTGCCTGTGCTCTATAAATGGAACAACAAAGCCTGGATGACAGCACATCTGTTTACAACATGGTTTACTGAATATTTTAAGCCCACTGTTGAGACCTACTGCTCAGAAAATATCACTGCTCATTGACAATGTACCTGGTCACCCAAGAGCTATGATAGAGATGTTCAAGGATATTAATGCTGTTTTCATGCCTGCTAACACAATATCCATACTGCAGTCCAAGGGCATGGAGTAATTTCAACATTTAAGAGATACATTACTACGTAAGGCTATAGCTGCCATAGATAATTGTTCCTTTGATGGATCTGGACAAAGCAAATTAAAAACCTTCTCAAAAGTATTCACAATTCTAGATGCCATTGAGAACATTTGTGATTCATGGAAGGAGGTCAAAATATGAACATTAGCAAGAGTTTGAAAGAAGTTGATTTCAACTCTCATGGTTAACTTTGAGGGGTTGAAGGCTTCAGTGGAGGAAGTAACTGCAGATGTGGTATAAATAGGAAGAGAACCAAAATTAGAAATGGAGCCTGAAGATGTGACTGAATTATTACAATCTCATGATAAAACTTTAACGAATGAGGAGTTGCTTCTTATGGATGAGCGAAGAAAATGGTTTCTTGAGATGGCAACTACTCATGGTGAAGATGCTTTGAACATTGTTGAAATGACAACAAAGGATTTAGACTATTACATAAACTTAGTTGATAAAGCAGCATAGGGGTTTGAGAGGATTGACTCTAATTTTGAAAGAAGTTCTACTGTGGGTAAAATGCTGTCAAAGAGCATCATGTGCTACTGAGAAACCTTTCATGAAAGAAAGAGTCAATCAGTGTGGCAAACTTCACTGTTGTCTTATTTTAAGAAATTTCCACAGCCAGTCCAACATTTAGCTACCACCACCCTTATCAGTTAGCAGCCATCAACATCGAGGCAAGACCCTCCACCAGCAAAAAGATTATGACTCACCGAAGGCTAAGATGATGGTTAACATTTTGTAGCAATGAAGTATTGTTTAATTAAAGTATGTACTTTTTTTTAAGACATGATGCTATTGCACAGTTAATAGACTATAGTATGGTGTAAACATAAATTTTACATGCACTGGGAAACCAAAAAATTCATGTAACTTGCTGTGACTTGCTTTATTGCAATATTCACTTTATTGTGGTGGTCTAGAACCAAACCCACAACATCTCCAAGGTATGCCTATGTGTGTGTGTACATACATACATACATATATACACACATATATACATATATACACATACATACATCGATGTATGTATGTGTATATAGAGAGAGAAAGACACACAGAGAGAGAGTTATTTCAAGAAAATGGTTCACACAGTTGAGCAGGTTGGCAAGTCCCAAATCCACGGGTCAGACATCAGGTTGGAGTCTTCTCCTGACTCACATGGTTGCAGGGGCTGCCAAATCCCAAATTGGCAGGTCAGACAGTAGGCTGTTGGCTCATGCCCCAAGAACCAGAGGTCAGAGGATGACGACAAGTCAGATGCAGAATCCAGAGAGAGCGAGCCTTGCCAAAACATCCATATATATTGGATGCAAACCATATCCCCAACGAAACTCCCCTTTCCAGAACATCCATATATATTGGATGCAGGCCACATCCCCAGGAAACTCTCCTTTCAATTGATTGGCTGCTCACATCAGATCCCAAAATGGAGGATGATTACATAATATCTCCAAATCACTGAGAATCTTGGCCTTGCAAAATTGACACATACCCTTAATCATCACACTAATCTTCTAGTTATTCATTTTTATTTTTATGATAACTGGCTTAATTTCTTCTTCATCATCTCCTCTCATTATTCTAGGGGTCAGGTGCACTGAAGTACTTAATATGGCCCTTCTAGCCATACTTTTTATGACTTCCACACAATGATTGGGTGTGACTATACAAATAAGATGCTTGTGGTTCACCAAGGGGATTGTACAGCTTGCTAATAATGCAAATAAGGTTCATGAAACTCTTGTAGCGTGGGACCATGCAAATAAAGTGTATGGAACTCTAACAAGAGGATTGGTCAGTTTTGCAATCCTGCTAGTTTAAAATGAGCCACTCCAGAGACTTATGGGGGGACTTCACTACAAAGAAAAAAGAGCTAGGAGTGGAGTGCATCCTTTGGACACAAGGTCCCTGCACTGAGAACTTCCTAGACCCAGGAAACAGAGAGAGAGCTGTAACACTGGAGATAGAGCAAGACAGTGAGAAGCGGCGGCATAGAAAAGGCGGCAGCAAAACCAGGAGACCAGCTCCAGGCAGTGCAGTGGGTTTCAGAGCCCACGAAGCAAGGCGGTTACAGTGGGTGTGGCAACCCACTGAACGAGAGAGCTAAGAACCTTCAGGCAAGAGGCTTTCTGCTGGAGTAGGGTGCCTCCAGGCATTTATCGGAAGAGCTAAAGAGCTTTGTAACACTTGCCTGAGCAAGGCAGAGGCCAGTCTGAGGGGCTGAGAGGCTGAGGGACAGAGAGAGTCCTGCCTGCAGGCATGGCTGAGAAGAAGCTGTCCTGATTGAAGAACTGTATCCCGAATTATGATCTGTTACTTCCCTAATAAATCCCATAACTGTAAGTATGGTTTGTGAGTTTTGTGTGGCCATTGCAACAAATTATTGAACACAGCAAAGAAGTAGAGATTGCCATGGGAGGGACAGCTGGTGTCAGAACTGGTAAAACGATGGGAGAGAGGCGGCCTGTCTGGCATCTGCTTCATAGCAATCAGCCTGGGGCTGTTAATGCTGATGGTGATTATCTCTTCTCCTTGTGAAGTTAAATGAAGATGTCTGACACTCCCTCCACCAGGTCATCTTTACAAGGGGACTTGAATTTTCTAAGGCCTCATCTTTTAGCTCTTTTGTCTATTCATCTTTAATGACATTCTCATCCACTTTACCTCATTCAAAAATTGTCACATCCTGATTCTGTGCCTAAAATCAATAATTTTGGTATTCTTCTTCTACTCACAGACCATAGTTTCTAATCATAAGTCAAAGTTATTAAATATCATTATAGTCTTAAATTTATTTTGGCCTCCTGTTACACTGAATCACTCATCCTTCATTTGGCTTTATTTCATTTTATGTTCATCATAGATTCATGGTCTATCAACACTGTTACTCTCTTGGAAACACTCTTAACTCTCTGACACTTGTGTCTCAGACACACAGCTGCATCTAACAGCCCCCAATTGAATACTGGTGGAGAAATCACAACTGGACAGACTCTTTTCACTATAAATTCTTGACCACCATCCACAAATAAATCCTCAAAGCTGCCAAATCACCTTACTATGTTTTTTCTAGACGTCTGGCACTTTCATAGCCATTATCAACTATCTAGTATTTTTACTACTCTCCTCCAACTTTTAAGTTCTCTTCCACTCCATCTCAATACATTATCCTCATTACATAATTGTCAGAGAAAATAAAGTCATCATATTGGCTTCTTCTTTAACTCCCAGCCAACAGTCTCCAAGTTCGCCTGGATCTACACCAATATTTTCATCTTTATTAAAAGGAACAAGTTTCCTTTTACTTCTCAACAACCACTTCTTCAATGTGTGATCAGTGTCTTTTTTCTTCCCCCCTTCTCAGGAATCTTGCTCCATCGATTGTAGACTTTCTTCACTCAATCTTCAATCTTTCCCATTATATGGAATATTTCCATCCCTATTCCAGTGTGGTCTTGTTTCTCCCATCTCCATTTCCAAGCAAAAACCAAAACAACAAAAAATAAAAAATAAACCCTCTTTAAACTCTGTGTCTTCTTTTCAGTCTTATTTCTACCAACCTTTCTAGTCAAATTTCTTGAAATAATTATTTGTGTAACAGAGTCCCTTTGCTTCCTTAACCATCACTCATGCTCCGCTTTCATTCCATATCTGCTTCCAATCCCTAACTCTACAGAAACACTCTTGATAAGGTCAACAACTCCCTGGACTTTAATATTCATTATACACATTTCAATCTTGGTCTCATTTGACCTTTGAAAAGCATTTGACAGAGTTTCCTACCTTAACCTTAGTAAAAAAAACTCTCTTTCCATTGCTTCCATACTCTTTGGCAGTTTCCTTTTCTATTTGCTCCTTCATCAGACTTCTGAATGTTGGTGATTCTTTGGCCTGAGCCCCCTTACTTTCTCATTTTGCATTATTTCCCTACATGATCATATCCATCCTTAACTGTTGTTGTTTTGTGCTGTCGAGTCGATTCCAACTCATGGTGACCCTATAGGACAGAGTAGAACTGCCACATAGGGTTTTCCAAGGCTGTAAATCTTTACGGAAGCCAACTGACACAACTTTCTCCCATGGAGCAGCTGGTGGGTTGAACCACCGACTTTTGGGTTAGCATCCAAGCACTTAACCACTGTACCACCGGGGTTCCATCCATCCTTAAGTAGTAACTGCAAGCTAGATGTCCAAAATAACAACACGTTAAGGCTGAACTTGGACTTTCTATGGTTGAAGGGCAAGAATCAAAACCCAAAGGTGCTCCTGCAGAGAGATTCAAATACAGCAGAGGTGTGTTTTTAGAATAGTTCCCTACAGTGGGTGATTTGCATTTTTCAAATCTCTCCCCGAACATTAGATGTGATTTCGTATTTGAGTTCCCTAGATGAAAGCTCCAAATCTGTTCTCCATCAAAAGATTCAAAAAATCCCCAAACAGCTGATAATGCTTCAAAGCCACTTAACATGAGGCCTCATCCTGGGTATAAAGGCATCTTATTATACTCAATAACAGAAAAGGACCTAGAAATCACCAAATACTCAGGGATTATCATAACCAACCAGTTTTCTGACTTGCAATTTTGGAAAAACTGCACAAAATCTTACAAATAAATTCAACAAATATATATGTATATATATATGTGTGCATATGTATGTATGTGTGTGTGTATACACACACACAGTAGGAAGAAAATGAGAACAAAATAAACACCTTTCAATGCCCTTTAAAAATGTTTCCCTCTTCCAAATTCTTAATTTAATAAATATAATTTTCTTCAAACTAATGAATGCCTCATATAATTAGAAAAAAACAGTTAGCCTTGGAAAGAATTATATAACATTCAATAACTTTCATTTTCCAATAAAATAACATATCACTCAGGATTTTGTTTGCCATGTTGAATTTCAGAAGACTTCTACTCAAATAAAAGGAAAAGAGTAGTTTGGGTTCATCAAAATGTTTCTAGTAAGTTAATTTTTTCTTTACATCAATTAAGTCACTATTCATCTTTTTGTTGAAGGAAGGGAAGCCACATCTGCTGCAAACAATAACTTTGCGCATAGTCCATACATGATGACTTGAAAGAAACATGCATTCAAAAATCAATAGTTCTCAGTTCCAATCTCAGTTCTCACTATCACTTGCCATTAAGCGAGTCTTAGGGATGCTAACCAAAAGGTCCACAGTTCGAATCCACCAGGCACTCCTAGGAAACTCTATAGGACAGTTCTACTCTGTACTGCTGGGTTGCTATGAGTTGGAATCGACTCGATGGCAGTGGGAGAGGTGGTAGACACTTACTCTAAAGGGTCATAATATATTAAATTTTGCAGTGCCCCTTCAAGTTATCTGTTTTAATCCCTTCTCCAACATCCATAACAACCTAACTCAACTTGGGCACTTTCAGTGAAGATGTCTCTGCTTTACAAGAGGGAAAGTATTGATTGCCTACATTTATCTATTGGTCACTATGTACTGATAAGTTTGCTGAGAGATTTCACATAGGATATAATAATTCATTTTCTAAACAATCTTAATTTCACAAATAATTAATTTGAGGCCCAGGAAGTTTGCCTTGCTCACCCAAAATCATTGTGCCATTAGTAAGATGTTATGTTATGGCCTGATCCTGGGCCCATCTCCTTCTAAAGCAAACTTCTTTACACAATGACACATTGGTTTATTTCTTGTTTTGTTTTTGGACATCTTGAATTGTTTAAGTTCGTATTAGAATTAATTCAAATTTAATTTTATATAATCACCATCTATTGGCCTAATTCTTTGCTATGAAGCAAACTAACATATCTCTTGTCTTTTAACTCATAGTAGTCAGTAGTAACAAAAACAGCTACCATTTTTAGAAGACTTATTTTGTATCAGGCACATCACAATGCTCTTTAAAGTTTGGACTACCAGTGTGCTTTATAGGATTTTCCACGGCTTATTTTTTGGAAGTAGATCACCAGATCTTTCTGCGTGGACTCAAACCTCTAGCCTTTGGATTAGTAGACAAATGAGTTAACTGTTTGTACCTAAAGGCAGGAATCATGCCACATTCTTTTATCTTGCATACAATAAGTGTTTGCTAAATATTTGTTGAACAATCTTCATTTTTCTCTTGCCTTTTTAGCATCATTTGATTCTGTATTTACTGCATTAAAATCAGTTACATTTAAATAAAAATTTGCTCTACATCCAAACTGCCCTTATTCTTCTAGCTATCAATATAAGATAAAACACAATGCTAACTTGCAGATAGCCATATAGGGAGAAACTCCTTTTTTCAAACTCTCTTCTCATCCTCTGTTTTAACTATATATTATACTTATTCCAAATCAACTAAATTTCTGAAAATATGAATGATTGCTTCAGTTTCTTCATTTCTGGAAATCTTAAAGTTCATGAGTAGAATATTAGATGATTATGCAGATAGACATGGATATAAAGCCCTCTAATATGTGCCCTAATCCTTTTCCAATTTCTTAATGCAGTCACTTCCCAGTACATTAGATTACTGAGAATTACTCCAGCATCCAGCCCTTACAGATTCATAACCTCAGGGCATTTTCCTGTACCATTTATAAAGGGTGAAAGTAATTAGGAGATAGAATTGATAAAATAGATGTTATCTCCCTGGTTAAATATTAGAGTTTTTCTAAGATGGCTGTGCTGTGAAGCAACCCAGGTGACATGTGTGGTACACAGCTGCAATGAATGATGAAACTGGCATCTCTGGCACCAGACCTGAATCCTGATAGGGTTCAGGTTTCCACAACTCTTAATGTATGCTTTTCTGTCCCTCCTTCTACAAATACATACACGCATTTCCCTTTGACAACATTAATCTTGGCAAAGAAATATAACTCTCATTTTATTTTCACAATTACTTCTTTAAAAGCCAGTGCTTTCCACTTTAGGGGCACTTTTACAAAAATAATTTGTGATTCTAAGAGAAGATGTAGACAGTTGTTACACATTAACCTTCCTTATTGTTGGAAAGCTAAAATATCCAAACCAGTGAAGCACTGGTGATATCTCTGCGTTTCAGCATGGAATCCAGGAAATATCAATGATTTATGTCTTGTCCTGTCTCACTTTATTGCAACAGATGTCATTATGACATAGAATGGTATGGAATAAATTGTCTTGAAAGTGAAGTAACATATATTTCAGGAAATATACAGAAAATACAGCATTTGTTTTTAAAATTCAGAAGATGCGCAAGTTAGAGGGTTTCATTGAAATACAAAAGGATAATTTGAGGAGTATTTCTGGATTGATGGTGTATCTCCAATCCCAAATAAAAGGAAAAAGAACATTTGTAAGCATTATCAAAATCAACTTTATCAAAACTCTGACAATTAACTAAATCTTACAATAATACTTGAAGAGTTTGTTCAAGGAAAACAACTGAATCTCAGAAATAACAGATCTTGGTGGCATTAAATTTGTCTTATTACCATTTCCCTCTCTCCAGTTTATGATAACCTTAAAAATCACCAGCACTGCAATCATATTAGCTGTAAATACTAGCAGCATGGCAGCCTCTAAAGGGAACACAATGTATTTGGAATTCTCCAAAAAGTGTCCTCCCAGAATTATTTTTTGGCATACCTGGCAACTCCCTGGGAAAGCTCCATTCACGAATTTGTTCATTTGACCTGACTCAGAGTCTACTCATTGAGAAAAGCTTTATCCCCAGGACGATTGCAAAAAAAAGAAAAAAAAAAAAAAAAAATCAGAGGCAACTGCTCAACATTTCAGAATCCTGAGGTGAGGTAGTGAAACCAGTTGGAATAACAAGGGATTAACCAAAAAACTTAAAATGGATATCTAAGGAATAAAAAGTCCATAGGGGGTTTTGACAGCTCTGACATATTCTAGAGATCTACAAGTCCACACATGTAAAGGGCTGTGTCCAGGTCAGAAAAAGACCTCGAAAGATCTAACCTCACATCTTCTGTTAACATTAAGGCTCTGCCCAAACAGAAGTGAAGGCTAAGGCAGAGTTGTAAACGATCAGTGTTTAAAGTGTGCCCAAATACATACACTGAGCCTTTATCAAAGGCCATGAGACTTATTGATCCAAAGCTTTAAAAGGAGTCTCTGTCCAATTATTATATGACTATTAAGTTAGTCAAGCAGAGATATCAATGGTCATAAGTGACAAACAACACACATGTCACAGAATTAGCGTCAATTACAGTGTTCATTAGTGTCAAAAATAAAATTCATGATTGTGGAATTAGACTTTTCACTTAATAAACTTAGATCTCCCTAAGGTATCCGTAAGAACAATAATATGTGAAGAAATAATAATAAGCTAAAATACTAAACAACAACAAAGGTAATATTAGTTAAAAACAGATTTCTATATTTGGATAGTGCAGACTATCACAAGGATATACAGGTGTTTTTATAATAGTTTACATCAAGGTGTTCGGAGTCACAGTACGGGGAGAGTAATTAGAGTCACATAACAATGTATGTATAAATTTTTGTATGGGAAAAAATTTTAAAAAAGGTGTTTGGAGAAGCTGGCATCCTTTTTGAGGAATGGAAGACTTCTGTCTTGAAGTAGGTCAAAGACTTTTTATCATTTTCAGCAAATTGATACATTTCATAATAATTAAAACCACTAGGGGGGCAGAATTGCAAGTGAAATTAAAAGTTAAAGAATGTTGCAATCTCTTTTCGAAGTCCTGGAGTCCTAAACTGGAGAACAGGATGTGAGGCACAAGATATTCTTCTGCTCATCTCCAGTTCCTTCACTTCTTTCTGCAAAGAGATTTAAGAAATAAACATTTTTAAAAACTAAAATAAACAAATGAATAGTTTATGAAATATAATTCATGCATAAGGTAATTCCAATAAATTTGTAGAGATTTTTAAAAAGTTAAATAATAACTAAAACAACTGATCCACCAGGCAAATGAAACCTCAATTACTAGGACTACTCTTCTTCACCTATTTTTCATTACTATACTTTATCAGCAAAATGATCTTAGAATATGTAAGTTAAATTTCCTTGTAATGTTCACTATTGAACTTCTCATTTATTTCTTGGCTATATTCACTCCAAATCAGAACATAGGTAGGCACAGTGCTTATATCAACCATTGTTTGCTTCAAAATCGCATGTATATAGTAACTAAATTTTGTATATCTTTAGAAACAGTCTTATAAACCAAGGAACCTGCTTTATATATTAATAAAACTGTTTTCTATATAGTAACTGTCTTAGTTACCTAGAGCTGCTATAACAGAAATACCACAAGTGGATGGCTTTAACAAAGAGAAATTTATTCTCTGGCAGTCTAGGAGGCTAGAAGTCAGAATTCAGGGCGCCGGTTCCAGGGGAAGGCTTTCTCTCTCTGTAGGCTCTGGGGGAAGGTCCTTGTCATCAATCTTCCCCAGGCGAGGAGCTTCTCAGCACAGGGACCCAGGGTCTATTCTCCGACGAGAGCTATTCTCCTGGCTCTTGTTTCTTGGTGGAATGAGGTCCCCATGTCTCTCTGCTTGCTTCTCTCTTTTATATCTCAAAAGAGATAGGCTTAACACACAATCTAATCTTGTAGAATGAGTCTTGTCTCACTAATATAACTGCTGCTAATCCCACCTCATTAACATCACAGAGGTAGGATTTACAATACATAGGAAAATCACATCAAATGACAAAATGGTGGACAATCACACAATACTGGGAATCATGGCCTGGCCAAATTGATACACACATTTTTGAGGGACACAATTCAATCCACAACAGTAATAAAATTGTATCATTTACCAAATAAGATCCCTACTAATTAACATGAGATAAAGGTCTTGATGATTTTCTGGTCTTTACAGTTACATCTCCTAAAGCTCAACCCCCATCTTCAGCCCACATACCTTAAATTCCCACCAATTAAAACAATAACTTTTAATTTTTAATTTTTTTTTTTTTTTGCCCACTATAACACACTCCTGGCTCCAACTCTTCTGGTTCTGGAATGGTCTTCCTTCCCACAAAATGTTAGGTTACTCCTTACTCATTATTCAGGAATCACTTAAATGCTACTTACCAGAAGAATGCTTTGACCTTCTCAGTGAAAAAAAAAAGAAATATTTCCTGTCTGGGCCAATACCAACTGAATGTACCTTTAGAACACATTGCATTATTGAGCTTATTTATATCTCCACCTTCATGGTTAAATAGAGAAAAAAAGGATAACATTTTACTTTGTTTTCCAACCTACCCTCATGTCTAGCTCATATTAGATATCAATGAACCTTTTGCTGAATGAATTAAGAATGAACAAATTGAAACAAACAAATGTATAAATGTGCTCTATGTTCTGTTCAAATTGTAGCATACATAAGCTAGGTTACTTTAGAGAATAATTCAGTAAAGGAAATGAGTTTTTAGTGTCCTTTCTACCCTTAAAGCATCAGCTACAAAAGTGGAAAAATGATATCTGTAGAAATATGGTCTACTTACACAAAATTTTAAAATCAATCGATCAATAAATCACTTCTGTCTTGTGTTGCATTTTATTTGCCCTGGCCTGAGAATACCAGTAACTGGGATGTGTGTGTGTGTGTGTGTGTGTGTGTGTGTGTGTTTACATTTATAAACAGGGTAATTCCAAAGGGAAATGATCAAATTCTTTGACTATTCCAATTTAATCTGAATTTAGGCTGAAGAGTGGAGGAAGTATTATATTTAGAAGAAGGAAACTTCAATTCTCATGCCAACTATTTCTGCAATGAAGGAAACATTTTCTCCCATAAATATACATATCAAACTTGTGTCCATATATATGGCATTTCCAGGTTGTCTCCCTATAGGAGTTTGGAGAATGTAGAATGCTTATGCTTCCTTACCCCTCAATTTCAGAAATTTTTTTTTTAGAGATCTTCTAAAAATAAAGTTTTGTAACTAATAGGAAAAATTACAAAATACTAGTGAAATGGACATGTCAGAATATGGTATGTTATATGAGAATGGGGGGATTATCCAAATAGTTAAGGAATTGACCACATGACCGATCGTCACTCTCCCAAAGTTCAAAGCTTCAAAATTAAAGGCTTAATTATTTTAAGACTTTAATTTGCTTACAGAGACTTAGAATTTAAGTGCATTGCAAGAACATTTTCTCTCCTTGAAAGCTAACTCGCTGGTAAGTCATAAAATAAACTGGATTTTAAAAACTGCTACAAACTTGATTTTGAGTTTTCTGTTAAAAGACTTTCTGGAAGTTTCTCAGGAAAATACCTTTTTAATGAATCAAGTTCAACTCACACTTTCACACCTAGACAGACAAAATCAGAAGGCTCAATTTTTAATTAAGCAGGTTCAGACTCTCTATACTTCTATTCTCTCTGTCATATTTTGTGGTCTTTTACTTAATATGTGGGCCAGAAAATGATATTGGAAAATCTTAAAAATCAGAAGGCAATGTTTCTAAAATTAGAAATGGCACTTATTTTTTCTATTTACAGGAGCAAAAAGATGTCTATAGGCATGAAGTTATGTGGTGTATGTGGAACAGAACTGTCTCTTGGCAAAGACAATTCCATTCAGCATAATGTATTAAACTCCTACTATTTTCCATGCATTAGGTTTAGAATAGTAAACAAATTGAACAAATAATCTTTGTCCTCATAGAACTTATATTCTAAATATAATATAAGAGTGAAACAAACAATAAATGAGTGGATTTGTAAAATACATGGCATAGTACATGGTATTAATTATATGGAGAAAAATAAAGCTAGAGACATGGATAGTAAACAGGGAGGAGAGATGCACTTTTAAACAGAGATGTCATGGAAGATTTCATAGAGAAGATACTACCTTAGTATCAGCTAAGTATTATCTTAGTATTCGGGGGAAGGGAATTCCAAACAGAGTAACGGCAAGTGCAAAGACCCTGAGATTAGAGTTTGCCTAGTAGAATAAAGTAAGTTATAATGTCACAAATACAAATTCAGAAAAAGTGAGAAAGTGTGTTTAACAATTTGAGAGATTCATGAGACATATCTTTGACCCTAAAGTACTAAAATAAAAACATCTTAATCTACAGATTCGACAATGTATTTAATCAACAAAGATTTACTGTGTATCCACAATGAGTATGGGTTATGGAGTTGGAAGATATGTGATTAAGCACTTAAAAATAATATTGGAGTCGGGGGGGGGAATATTAAATAGACAATAGATAAGTGGTATCTTGGGTGAAGGGTAAAACAGTACACAATACAGGAGAAACTAGCACAACTTGTACAAGTAAAGGTCATGGAAGCCCCATAGACACATCAAAACTCCCTGAGGGACTGAATTGCTGGGAGGAGGACTCTGGGGACCATGGTCTCGGGGAACATCTACCTCAATTGGCATGACACAGCTTATAAAGACAATGCTCTACATTCTAGCTTGGTGAGTAGTGTCTGGGGTCTTAAAAGCTGTGAGCGGCCATCTAAGATACTCCACTGGTCTCATCCCTTTGGGAACAAACGAGAATGAAGAGAACAGGATACAAGGAAAAGATTAGTCCGAAGGACTAATTGTCCACAGCTTCCAAGGCCTCCACCGGACTGAGTCCAGTACAGCTAGATGGTGCCCAGCTACCACCACTGACTGCTCTGACCAGGATCACAGCAGAGGGTTCCAGACAGAGCTGGAGAAGGATGTAGAGCATAATTCTAACCCACAAAAAAAAGACCAGATTTACTGGCCTAAAGGAGACTGGAGAAACCCTGAGAGTATGGCCCCCAGACACTCTTTTAGCTCAGTGGTGAAGTTACCTCCGAGGTTCACTGTTCAGCCTGGGAGTGGACAGCCCTGTAAAACCAAATGAGACTAACGAGGTACAGGAGTCCAGTGACAAGGGCCAGAAAGCAGAAGGGGACAAGGAAGCTGGTGATAGGGAACCCAAGGTTGAGTAAGGATATTGTTGATGTGTTGTGAGATTGTTAACCATTGTCATAGGGCAACATTTGTAGTAACTGTTAAAAGAGAAACTATTTTGTTCTGTAAGCCTTCATCTTAAGTGAGAATAACAGCACAATTGGAAGAGCGTAGTCCATGTCACTGAACTGTGCGTGTAGAAATTTTTGAAATGGTGTATCTTTGGCTATGTGTATTTTCACCAAAAAAAGAGGTTGAGAAGTTAGAGGGTTGACATGTTGTGGGGTTGTTAACCAATGTCATAAAACAATATGTGTACTTCTGTTTCATGAGAAACTATTTCTTCTGTAAGCCTTCACCTGAAGTACAATAAAAATAATAATAATAATAATATTGGAGTTCCAGACCCAATTACATTACCAATTAGCTCTGTGACCTTGGACAAGTTAAATAAACTCAGAGTGTCCTCAATCATAAAATATGGTGTATGTACTCTAAAATTTCTTCCATCTAATATATTATATGAATTGGAAATTCTGAATATCTATTAACCATCTAATCTCAAACAGTTAGTGTGGCAATGCAGTGAGTAAGATATTGACATATAAGGTATAATCCCATATATTTAGGAAATTGTCTTGGAGAAGAGGGTAGGGGTGGAGAAAGGAGAGACACCATAGAAAGTGGCTTCCTGAGAGCTGGCAATAAGGGCTTTAGGGGATCAGAACAAGGAAAGATCACTTAATGCCTAGTGTACCCAATACAACTTCATAGAAAAAACAATATTTAACCTTGAGAAAGGGATGACTTTGTTATAAGTACAAACTTGTGGGGAAATAATCTGTGGCAGTAAGAATAGCATGACTAAGGCCACTACAGGAGAGTAGAGGTTTCAGGGGTGGTGGAGAGTCCTGAGGTTGAAATAAGGTCAAAAAAATGCTCAGTTTAAAGAAGAGCTTGTACTTAAGAAGAAATAATTTGGACTTAGAGTCCAGTAAATTAAGAACGGCCTTTGGAAATTTTTGAGTTGGAAAATGCCATGGAGATAAAATTTGGAAAGAAAAATCTTTGAAAACAGAGGTACCAAACAACAAACCATCACAACAGTAAAAGCATGAGGTCATTCAAGTCATACATTTGATATATAAGACAAATTCTGAAACAAGAATTAATAACGCATTCGTTGACAGTGAGGAAGTGTAAGAGTGTGATATTACCATGTTTTTTAGTCTAATGACTAAAAGAATAAGACAAACAGTCATCTTTAGAATACAAGTTAGTTTGGTTTTGAACAAAAGGAGGTTTGTTGGGAATAAAATTGGCCTTAAATAAAAATCAGATTATAATGTTATAAAACAACAGATAATTTTTATGACAACCTACTATTCCCTCTGCTTGGTATTTGTCTAATCCTATACTAGCTCTAATATTTTTTTTAAAAAAAAGAAGAGACAATGAGGTTTGTATAATTACATGCCTTGCTTATGGTTACTCTCAAGTTAAGTGGTGACACTGGGATTCTGCCTGACTTAAAAGGTTACCCTCTTCAATGAGGCTAAGACTGATAAAAATAAAATTCAAATAAATATGTTTATGGAAAATTCACCAGAGTGCTGAATGTGATGAATCCAGAATTAAATGGTAGGTTTAGAAAATTAGTGGTATTAAATCAAGGAAGTGGGCCTGATCTACAATTTAAAAGAAAAGAATGTTGGGCAGCAATTAAAAGGAAGGAAGTTGTCTGGTACATTTAGGATCAGCTGAATGAAGACTTGCAGATGGCAGACGGAGCATTGACTGGGAGTAGAAAAAACTGCAGAGCCAAGCTTTGCAAAAACAATGAAGTCATCTGGTTAAAATTTGGGAAGGCCCTGATCAGACCTGTCCTAAAAGGTGATATTCTATTTGCTTAGAGACTTGAAAACCTTGGATATGACCATGAGGACATAGTTTTAAGGAAAATTTTAATAACCAATTTTATATTGTTCCAAGTTTAAGTTTGCAAAATTACATTTTAAATAATAATTCTTTAAAAATTATGAAAATTTCATAAGTAAAGATAAATCTATTTTCGGAACTTCCTGTTCTGCTTCACTAATCTTTAATTTTTACTTTTGCAGTAGTCTTATGAAGTTTTAATTATTTTTCTAAAAGAAAGTTACCATGATGTTTTATCTGATTATATAGTAACACATGGTGATTGTAAAAATAAATCATAGAATAAAAAAAAAATGCTTAGAAAAAAAGTAAAAACCACCCAAAATCACATCAGAGAGAATTGCTGTTAATATTTCAAAACAAAAGTTTACAGATTTTTTTCTATACACATAGATAAACAACTTAATTTCCAGTGAATGCAGGAGAGGCAAGCTACATCTAAGTATAATCAATTTTCCAAGGATTTGTATGAACCTAAATTTTTAATATATTTTATTTAAATTGTTTGTTACTGTTTGAAGCTGTAACTGACTTGCTGATTACACTAAGTGCCTTGATTCTGTTTTAAAAAAAATAAGAATAAGCTATTTTGCACTTCATTGTTAGTTGCCATCAAGCTGGCTCCTACTCATGGTGACCCCACGTACAATAGAAGGAAAGGTGGCCCAGTCCTGTGCCATCTTCATGATCCTTGGCGTAATTAAGTCCATTGTTTTAGCCATTGTATAGTACCTTCCAACCTAGAGGACTCATCTTCCAGCACTAGGTCAGAAATACACTATTGTGATCCATAGGGTTTCCACTGGTTAATTTTTGAAAGTAGATCACCAGGTTTTTCTTTCTAGTCTGTTTTAGTCTGGAAGCTCCACTGAAAACTGTCCACCATGGGTGAGTCTGCTGGTGTTTGAAATACCAGTGGCATAGCTTCCAGCATCATAGCAACATGCAAGCCACCACAGTACATCAATGTGACAGATGGATGGTGATTTGTATTTTAGGACTTATTATATATCATAGACCCTTTGCCATGGAGCTCTTGTCTTAATCAGGATGCTCAAAATATAAGTAGAAAAATCAAGTATGTGTTGTTCTGGGATACAAGAGGTTGTATAAGAACTTCAATTATATGCATAATTTATCACTTAATCTCAATGAATCTATTCATTGTAGAGTATAAGGATTGTGCCAACTGCACTAGAAACAGCTAAGGTGGGAAAATCCCACCTTCTTCATTAACTGCGTGATAAAGATCAATATGAATCCAATTCCCACCTAAAAGTGGATCCAGACTTTACTTTCCCACTGCTCCTTTCCTTGTCGTTAGCCACTTGTTGTGATTCTTCCTCTCTCTTACCTAACAACCCAGAGTTAGGTCAGATTTCATCCCTGGCCACCCTGAGCCAGGTCAAAACATCCTTGGCCACCTGGGGCCAAGTCATTGGGTACCAGCAGTAGGCTCAGGAGGCCACACAGCTCCCTACACATCAGGCCAGCTCACCGCCCCCCCCCCCCATCTATCCCCCTGGGGCTAAAACAACAAGCTAGAAGGACTCAGTCCTTCTTCATTGACAGCCTTTCTGTCACCCAGGCACCCAGAGCCGTGGCTTTCCAAATCAACTGCCTGTAAGTCTTTGTCTGAATTAGCCACCCCAAGCTAAGTCAGAGTCTCATTGCCTCTCTGGGTTCATTAATTCTCTAGAACAGCTCACAAAATCATGGAGACTACTGCCAACCCTTACAGATACCCATTTATTATAATCAGAAAGGATATAAGTGAAGAGATGCATCACGCAAGGTATAGGAAAGGTCCCGGCATGAGACTTCCACTGTCCCCAGGGACATGTCACCCACACCCATGCATGGACGTTCTCCCAATATAGGAACCCCCAAAAGAAAGCTCCAAGTCCAGGTCCCTTATAATAGTAATTGGGGTCTCAATGTATATGCATGACTGAGGCCTTAATGCATACTCATAACCAATCCAATCAATGAATATGCATGATTGATTGTATCATGCCCCCCTCTCCTCTTGAAGTTATTTGCCAGGTATAGTCTTTGGGCTTCTTCCTCATTTGTACACATTTAAATGTTGCCTGGTTGTTTTAGAAAAACAAAGACATCTCGATAGCTACAGGTCTGTTTTCCAGAAACGAGACAAAGGCCAAACCAAGTTCTTTACCCCACACAGGAATATATCATGTTCTTGTTGTTGTTGTTAGGTGCAGTCCAGTGGGTTCTGCCTCATAGTGAACCCATCTACAACACAACGAAACACTGCCAGGTCCTGTGCCATCCTCACAATTGTTGTTATGCTTGAGCCCATTGTTGCAGCCACTGTGTCAATCCATCTTGTTGAATGTCTTCCTTTCTTTCACTGACTCTCTACTTTACCAAGCATGATGTCCTTCTCCAGGGACTGATCCCTCCTGAAAACATGTCCAAAGTATGTGAGATGTAGTCTCCCCATCCTTGCTTCCAAGAAGCATTCTGGTTGTACTTCTTCCAAGACAGATATGTTCGTTCTTGTGGCAGTCCATGGTATATTCCATATTCTTTGCCAACACCACAATTCAAAGGCGGCAGTTCTTTTTCAGTCTTCCTTATTCATCGTGCAGCTATGGCATGCATATGAGGTGACTGAAAACACCTTGCCTTGGGCCAGGCACACCTTAGTCTTCAGGGTAACATCTTTGCTTTTTAACACTTTAAAGAGGTCTTTTGCAACAGATTTGCCTAGTGCAATGCGGCTTTTAATTTCTTGACTGCTGCTTCTGTGGGTGTTGACTGTGGATCCGAGTAAAATGAAATCCTTGACAACTTCTATCTTTTCTCCATTTATCATGTTGTTGCTTATTGGTCCAGTCGTGAGGATTTTTGTTTTCTTTATGTTGAAGTGTAAATCATACTGAAGGCTGTAGTCTTTGATCTTCATCATTAAGTGCTTCAAGTCCTCTTCACTTTCAGCAAGCAAAGTTGTGTCATCTGCATAATGCAGGCTGTTAATGAGTATTCCTCCAATCCTGATGCCCCATTCTTCTTCATATAGTCCAGCTTCTCAGATTATTTGCTCAGCATACAGATTGAATAGGTATGGTGAAAAGATACAACCCCGATGCACACCTTTCCTGATTTTAAACCAGGCAGTATCCCCTTGTTCTGTTCAAATGACTGCCTCTTGATCTATGTACAGGTTCCTCATGAACACAATTAAATGTTCTGGAATTCCCATTCTTCACAATATTATCTATAATTTGTTATGATGCACAGAGTCGAATGATTTTGCATAGTCAATAAAACACAGATAAACATCTTTCTGGTATTCTCTGCTTTCAGCCAGGATCCATCTCACATCAGTAATGATATCCCTTGTTCCACATTCTCTTCTGAATCCGACTTGAATTTCTGGCAGTTCCCTGTTGGTATACTGCCGCAGCCACTTTTGAATTATCTTCAGCAAAATTTTACTTGTGTGTGATATTAATGATATTGTTCAATAATTTCCACATTTGTTTGGATCACCTTTCTTGGGAATAGACATAAATATGAATCTCTTCCAGTCAGTTGGCCAGGTAGCTGTCTTCCAAATTTCTTGACATAGATGAGTGAGCACTTCCATCGCTGCATCCATTTGTTGAAACATTTCAGTTGGTATTCCCTCAATTCCTGGAGCCTTGTTTTTCACCAGTGCCTTCAGTGCCACTTGGATCTCTTCCATCAGTACCATCCTTTCCTGATTTTCATTGATTGAACTGTGTCCCTCCAAAATATCTGTCAACTTGGCTAGGTCATGATTCCCAGTACTATATGATTGTCTACCATTTTGTAATCTGACGTAATTTCCCTATGTGTTGTATATTCCATCACTATGATGTAATAAGATGGATTAGTAGCAGTAATATTGATGAAGTCTACAAGATTAGATAGTGTCTTAAGCTAATCTCTTTTGAGATATAAAAGAGAGAAGTGAGCAGAGAGACATGGGGACGTCATACCACCAAGAAAGCAGTGCGGGGAGCAGAGGGTGTCCTTTGGACCTGAGGTTCCTGAACTGAGATGCTGCCAGACCAAGGGAAGACTGATGAGGAGGACCTTCCTCCAGAGTAGGCAGAAAAAGAAAGCCTTCCCCTGAAGCCTGCGCCCTGAATTCGAACTTCTAGCCTACTGGACTATGAGAGAATAAACTTCTTTGTAAAAGCCATCCACTTGTGGTATTTATGTTACAGCAGCACTAGATTACTAAGACACTGATCATGTGCTACCTCCTGAAATGGTTGAATGTTGACCAATTCTTTTTGGTATAGTTATTCTGTGTATTCCTTCCATCTTCTTTTGATGTTGCCTGAGTCATTTAATGTTCTCCCTGTGGAATCCTTCACTATTGCAACTCGAGCCTTGAATTTTTTTCTTCAGTTCTTTCAGCCTGAGAAATGCTGAGTGTGTTCTTCTCTTTTGGTTTTCTATCTTCAGGTCTTTGCACATGTCATTATAATACTTTACTTTGTCTTCTCAAGCCGCCACTTGAAATCTTCTGTTCAGCTCTTTTACTTCATCATTTCTTCCTTTCACTTCAGCTATCTACTTTCAAGAGCAACTTTCAGAGTCGCTTCTGACATCCATTTTAGTCTTTTCTTTCTTTTTGTATTTTTAGTGACTTTTTGCTTTCTTCATGTATGATGTCCTTGATGTCATTCCAGAACTCGTCTGGTCTTAGGTCATTAGTGTTCAATGTGTCAAATCTGTTCTTGAGATGGTCTCTAAATTCAGGTGGGATATCCTCAAGGTCGTGCTTTGACTCTTGTGGACTTGTTCTAATTTTCTTCTGTTTCAACTTGAACTTGCATATGAGCAATTGATGACCTTGCTGGTATTTGAATACCGGTGGCATAGCTTCCAGCATCACAGCAATGCACAAGCCCCTACAGTACAACAAACTGACAGATGCCTGCAGAGAAAATAACATAACAACCGAAAAATTTATTTCTAGAAAACAGACCCATTGTTTCTTTCATTTTTTTTGTCCTAATGACATAAGCTATATTGACGATGCCTTGGTAAACTGAATTGGAGACATATCTGGCTTAAGTCTTGGTGAAAATTAGTCATTGATTCAGTTAATAAACATTATACAATCAAAATCTAACATATTTTAGGGGTAAAATAAATATTTGGTAAATGTTGGATGAGTGGAAGTGGGACTCATTCATTCATTTATTAGCCAACATTTATTGATCTAGTGCCATATATCATACACTGTGCTATTTTTGGCATATAGTGATTGTAAGACACCCCAAAATCCTAAACTGGCTTGCTAGGCTAGCTGAAAGAGGTTGACTCCAGGTCATGAGCAAGAACACTCCCTTCAAGCAAAATTCCTTGATGATTAAATTTCCAAGTGTCCTTTGATATATGGCATGTCCTTAATGATTCTCTTTTTACAGCTGATTGACCCTGAAGATCTGCACGTGCTCTGACAAACCAACATTAAAGGAATTTACAATGACCCTCAGGAGACTACTCTGCCCCAACCCCACCAATATAACCTGCTTTCACTATCCCCTCTTCCAAGTGCCTTCCTGATACTTTTGGTTTGACGCTGCTGATTCCAGTTGTATTGATTCACAATAAATATATTCTATTAAACTAATTTCTGGTGTTTCTCTGTGCCTTTAGATTTTTAACATGATGAACAAAATAACCCTTCCTTTCTAGGAGTACACAACAGAGGGGCGGATAAGCAAATATAAATAGCTATAACCAATATGTAAGTGCTACAACAAAAACATGCATAGAAGGCTTAAGTTTGCCTGGATGGTAGGTGGAATGGCCACAGAGTTACACAGAGTGGTGATAGTTGAATTGATTCATAAAGGAATACTAGAAATTTGCTATTATTACCTATGCCATGTGAATTCTTATAATTGAATTAATGGTACTAACATTTTAATAATATCTAAGTGATAAATATAAAGAGTGAGAGAACTATAAACCTTTGCCTATGTGTATATTATTGACTCAATTGATCCCCAAATGCTGACTAACATGTGAGAGTATCCATCAAATATCACCCGTTTATTGTTATGGGCAGATTTTACCTAGCTTCGAAGAGTCCCAAGATGTTGCACCGTGTAGTTGCCTGTATAATCTTAGTCAGGACAGACAGTTAATTGCTGAAAATTCAGCCAAAATATATTTAGCACCTACTATGGGATAGAGCAGGAAGCCCTGGTGGTGCAGTGGTTAAGAGCTCAGCCGCTAACCAAAAGTTTGCAGTTTGAATCCACCAGTCACTCCTTGGAAACCCTATGGTTTCCCACTAGCTGCTTGGCGGGAGAAAATGTGGCCATCTGCTTCCATAAAGATTACAGCCATGGAAACCCTATGGGGCAGTTCTACTCAGCCCTATAAGGTCGCTATGAGTCAGAATTAACTCTATGGCAATAGGTTTTTGAGGAACATAGACCATGCAAGCTGTTGGAGATACCACAATGCACAAAACATAGTTTTTATTTTACAAGTGCCTCCAATCATTCCAGTAGTTTGTCTAAAAAAAATTAGGTGATCTCCAAGGTTATTTGCAGCCCTAATATTTTATAATGTATACTTATGAATCTTGTTTTATTGAACTTGCTTATAATGGAAACACATTTTTGGGCAGTAATAAAAAGACTGACTAAAAATAACTCTGGGTATATTGTCTTTGACTCTAGCTTTCTATCTGTAAAGACTTATTTTGATTATTTGGAATTTTTTTTTTTTAATTCCAAGCGTGATTGCTCAAATAACTTCAGATACCAGAAACTGCATGATATATATAACCTTTCATAACAGTTGAATGTTGCATTTTTCTTAGAAATGAATTTTATCTAGTCTGACGGTCTGTTTCTGAAACCTGTAAGCATAAAATTAAAATACCAAACACCTATGAAAATGGTTCTGTGAATTAGTGAAATTTATGTTATGCATTTGATGAGACTCTAAAAGGAACATTTCTTACGTATGTTTGAATATGTATCTTTTCTGTCACTTTTGATTTCTCAGTTAAAATGTATCAAAAAAGAATTTTGGATTGAAGAACCAGAAGAAAATGTTTTAAAGTCTACAGTAATCCCCCCAAAAAAGAAGATATTTTAGAATTAAATAATTATAAGAGAATGAGAAATTTACAGGAACACTAGAAATTAATTTTTATATTTTCATGGCCATCTAAATTTCTGATTACTAACAACCAATTTACTAATTTTAAGCAATATTTAGCTGTTGTTTTTTTATTGAAATGGTATATCAAAACATTTAGATGTAAATTAATTACCTATTTTTGGAAACATTATTTCAATACTGCAGTTCATTTTCTGTCAGTTAGAAGGAATGAATCAGTCACATCTCAGTCTTACTACCTCTATGTAGTATATAACAGAGTCATTAAATATTTAGGATATTTTTTCACTTTTAGTTTTGTTTTGCATCAGTGTATCTCTATGTAGATATTTTGAATTAGGGTTAAGTTAATAAAAAACATTTTAAAGTTCTTTTGTACACAGAAACTAAGAAATACATATATCACCTATGTAGTAACTGATTTATAAATTATCTTAAAATATATATATATATATCACACTTCTATGTTTTTATGAGTATTTATTTGTATTTTCCAAAATGACCATAAAGTAATTTCATAAATAAAAAGTAATATACAGAGAAATTGATGTATGTATGGGAACAAGTTGTAGGTGATTCCAAATACATAGCCCAGTTCATAGTCTTCTTCACCGTATAAGGGCAACAGCTCTTTGTTTCTCAACTCAGAATACCTTGTGATTGAAGTGGAGCAATGCTTTATCTTACACAAGAATAAAAATATAATAAAATATCCACCATCAACTGCAATTAATCTTTAGAATGTATTTTTTTATTATCTCCACAAGGAAACTGAGGTTGACAACTTTTACTTGACCTATCCATGACATAAGCCAATAACCCTGGTGGTGTAGTGGTTTAAGAGTTCAGTTGCTAACCAGAAGGTCGGCAGTTTGAATCTAGCCGGTGCTCCTTAACACTTTATGGGGCAGTTCTACTCTGTCTCATAGGATCACTATGAGTCAGAATCGACAACAACACTTTTTTTTTTTTTTTTTTAAGCCAATAAATGTGGGAGGCAGACTTAAACTTCTGTCTGTCTGATAAAGAAGCCCCTACTCTCTCTTGCAATGCTGCTTCCCAGGTAGAAACAGGCCATTTCATATGGAGGCACAACAGAAAAGAAAGGCAAAACGCTTTTCCTACTATAAAAAGCTAGTTTTTAACTGCAAGCCCACCTCTGCCTAGAAAGGCGTTGCTCTCACAAACTCCAAGATGTTTGCTGACTGCAGGCAGCCTATTCACTTGGCACTGCCTCTGGAGATATTCTTTTTGCCTGGGTAATTTAGGGATCCATACACAGATCCCTAAGTGTGGCCAATAATACTTGTGCTTATATAAAAGGGAGGTGAAGAGGGTGGTGAACAAGAAAGGAGAGCAATGGAATAGACCTGACTTAGCGATTTGGGTTTCCACTTGATAGGAAAAACAACTAAACAAAGAGACAAAAGAACATTTTTTTTGTTTTCCTTTGTCACATTTTTCAAACAGCGAAATCAGGATTTGTCATATAACAGGACCGGTGGTCCAGAGAGGTAGTCAGCAGCCTATCCCTATTAACCCAGTGATAAACATTCGTAAAAGCAGAGGCTGAGAGACCTTCTGTCAGAGATACTTTCGAAAAGATTCTAGCATTGGCCAGACTTCTGGTTCCGTCCATGTCTAAGATTATATTTTCAAGAACTTTCATTTAGGGCAAGGAAGTAGTATGGGTAAGGAAAACACCCTTTGAATGTAAATACATTCCAATCCATGGATGTCCATTAACCCCCTGCCAAAATGTTCATTTTGTCATTGGCATTTTTGGTCTCTAAAATGAACTAAGTTTGAGTTGGGGAAAAACAATATACTTTATTTTTAAAATGCAACTTAAATGTTAAATTTCCTTTGGTTGATATGAAGTACTTTTTATTGTAATAAAATGACACTGAAGTCTTATCTAAAAATAAACTGTGTGACTATAAAACGCATTCATCAGTTATTTTTTCTGTCTTTCATCATTTAATTGCCTGATCTTCCATAAATATGCTGAAAAGGAACAGAATGGATTAGTTGAGCTCAATTTACTTCTCTGGACAAGATCTGAGCAATTAAAGAGATCAATTCTATTTATAATCTTTCCTGATTCCAACATTTCCCAGGTTAGAATGTCTTTCTCTTTTTATTTCAGAATATAAAAGTCCCACATATCACTTTACTAACTAGAAAAGTTTGTTTTTTTGTTTTTTTGTTAATTCCGCTGGCTGTGAATATGTCTCTCATTGTCATACCAGTGAACAAAGTAGAATACTTTAAAAGCAGCTTTAAAGTTAAAGAAATTAACAGTATGCTCCCATATTAACTGTAATCTGCTTAAACATCTTGGTTGGCATTATACTTTGATAGAGAAAAGCTAAATCAAAGCAGATCTGTTCTAAACTATTTTCAACTTCAGCACAGCAAGTAAATTGGCTACTTGTTCCATATGTTGTTTATGCTGAAATGGGAAGGATATTTTATATTAAACATCTGCCTGCATATTGTTTCCATAACCACATTCATCTGAGGGAAGAAAAAAAAAAAAAAACCAAAAACCATCAACAGCATTTTATGACCTTTAAATATACAATATAATAACATTGCCTTTAGATTGACAATAAACCAGGCATTCAGCTTTAATAAAAATTTCAGAGGGCTTATGTTGCCAGGATCGATGGAGCAGTTCATATCAGTGCAAAGAAGTGTGAGTGACTGAAAGCAATGAGACAAGTATGCGATCTGAGGTCTTTTTCCTTCTTATAGTTATTTTTTTAATCCTTTATCCAGTTAATTTTAATCCTCTTCACTTGATATCTAAAGCTTTCTATAAACTGACTCCACTATATAGTTCAAATAAATCTCAACTAACATTTTTAAATCTTTCTCTTTTGAAAACAGGCTATTCCTTCTCCCTGAGTATACCTGGCACTGTCTAGCTTTTGCACTTGTTTTTCACGCTGCTTCTCTTACAGCTGCTGTGTCCAAAGGAGCGCGCTCAAATTCCTTCTCATATCCTTCCTATTCCATGAATCCTTTCCACTAAGCACTCAAAGACTACTGTAGCCTACAATGATGCTGCCATTCTGTGTATTCATTCAATATGTCTCATCTCTACTCTTCTTTTGGGAACTGATATGGTCTTCTTTAAATAAATAACTTTATTTACTCCTACACTGTATGCCTAAATCTGTTTACTTTTTTAAAAAGGTCACCATCTAGTCTTTTTTATATACGTCTTACAGTTCTTAGCTTTTTTATTTGTTGATTAACTTAACATCAAGGCATTTTCACAATTGGAAAATCCAAATAATTTTGTGAACCTAAAACCAGATTTCATTTTTCTCTTACATGTTACCAAGAAAAGAAAACCCTAAAGAGGTGGAGAGAGTGTCTCTCTGTGTCAAACCATAGATTCTAAAAAAGTACAGTGTTGGTCATCCATATAATTATATACATTTCAATCAATTTATCATAATAAGTAGAATGAGATACATGCAAAAATTCCTTTGTTGCAAAACAAAGAATTTCCCAACTTTACAAGACTTCTCTGGCAATGATTTGCAATGCTGGCTGCACATGAAAATCACGTACTTTTAAAAAGACAGATACTCAGGCCCCTATTAGAACAATTAAATTAGAATTTATAGAGATGAAGCTCAGGAATCCTTTTCTGTTTTTGTTTTTAATTACACCTTCCCACATGATTCTAGTTTGCAGCCAGGGTAAAATACCACTAAGGAAGATCATGATAAAGAAAAGTAGCTGTGAAGGTGGCAAAGAGTAGAATAACCGTGCCCTAAACTGGGGGGTGCACCCTCTACTCCCATCCTGAAAGATGGATAAGATTTTTCTGTCTCCAATGTGCACATGCCTGCCTATTGGTCCAAACTCAAGCAGAATGTAAATTCCTATAAATTCCCATGACTTCTTCAACCCAGTGATACAGCTTAGAAGTATTAATTATTTCTGGCCCATGAGGTTAAGAATGCAGTTCAGTTAAACTCAATTCAAGAAAGTAAAATAAATGATATAGCCTACTGCTTCCTGGTCTGTGCTTTGTTTGATTATTGTTTTCTTGAAATCACCTTTATGCTGAAATTCTGTGTCTTGAGAATGCCAGAAATCTATGACTCTAGTGACCCAGAAAATAGGTGAAAGAAGTGGGTGTTGCATGGGTTGACTTGTATAGATCTTGAGATAATATAAATAAGGCAGAAGATGTCTTGTATGATGGGACAGAAGCAAAGCCTTGTCACTAGCAGCAGCCAATTGAAGGTAAATTTAACTAGGACTACCTAAAGGAGTGGGTCACAAGCTTCAGTGGGGATAGGAATGATCTGGGTCTTAGAAAAATCCAGTTGCCTGGGACCAATTATTTAAGATTGATGAGATTTGGAGAGATGCATTGTATAACTATGATACAGGTGTTTGCTGCTTCACTCTTTGAAAAACATTTTCAACCCTGTTTCACACTAAATTGACATAGAAAGCTTATAAATAGTACTGTGTCGTGGACTGCATACTGAAACAAGTAAATCAGAGTCTCTGAGAATAAAGCTTTGCTATTTTTTAAAAGGTCCCTAGGAGATTTTGATGCACAATAGAACCAATGACTATAATCCAGAATATGCAGAGTTCTCAGATCTCACATTATGAGTGTATTCAGTTATACTTGCAAAGGGCTGATTAGAAAAGAGATATATCTTTCTAGTAAATTACAAAACAGTAATTATAAATAACAATAGGCATTTCTCCCTTCTCAACTACATTAGTATTCTGAGCAGCCAGAGAAAAAAAGAGAGATTAGTTTATTTGAAGAAATAACACAAATTATTGCACATTTATCTTGAGTCTAGGCCTTTCCCTACTCTATCTAGAGTTGCCTATCCCAAGTCACCCTCTGCCCTCCCAAAAGGCCACCTGTTCATTAGTCATTACCACAAAGTTTGGTGGGATCAAGTCAAACAACTGGACCAATAACGTAGGTCAAAAAATAGCCATGAAAATGATTGTTTAATTTCAGAGAATTGCCAATTCATTCACAATGATGGATTTGAATGTTTGGGTGGTTTTAATTGGAAAGTAGAAGGGCAGAGTTGCAAACAATCAGACATCGTCTTCAAATTTCCCATGATTTTATAGATTCCTACTTTAGAAATTTATGTGTGTGTGTGTGTTTGACAGCTACTCAGTGGAAATTTGAGATTAACATCAAAAATATTATACCTTCCTATGAGACCATGGGATTATTAACAAAGACCAAGTATCGAACAGAACATATTTTATGTCTGATCTAATAAGGAAACCATTATATAGCAACATTTTGATCATAGCTACACAAAGGAAGATAAAAATCCCTGTATTATCCCCGTTCTCTTAAACGTGTATGAAGAGAGAAAGCCCTTAACAAAACTAAAACTAGTAGGATTTCCTTTTGCATCTCTTGTACATTATTTTCTGCACTCATTCCGTCTTTCCTAAAGCAGGATGAATGGTTATTATAAGAGAGATAACCAAAATAACAGAGCTTCTGGAATCAGTATCAGGTCAATAGAGATCTGAGCTTGGGAGAAAGTGGTCATTGAGCTTCCTCTCAAATCACATTCATTCATTAGTTAACTGAATAGAAAATATTTATTGAAAGCTTATGGTGTACAGGAAATATCAGGTTCTGGAAAAATAGTCTTATTCTCAGACTTCAAAGAGTTTGTATCAAGTGGGTAAGGCAGGCTTATAATCACAAAAACGCACATATTTAGTTGCATAAGCTGATATATTCTGTAAAGAAAAAGATAGCGTTCTCTAAGAGAAATGAGAAGAAAAATAAATCAGAATGATAGTCCCAACCTTAAGACACTGGATAGAAAAAAGGGAGTGAGCAATAAAGAATGATGACAGAATAAAAATAAGTAAAGAAGAATAAGAAGAGATAGGGGCAAAACCAGAAGAGCAAGAAGTCAGAAGACAAAAGAGAAAAAAGATTGTTTAAACATAACCAAAAACCAAACCAGTTGCCGTCCAGTCAATTCCAACTCATAGTGACCCTATAGGACAGAGTAGAACTGCCCCATAGGATTTCCAGGGAGCATCTGGTGGATTCGAACTGCCGATCTTTTGGTTAGCAGCTGAGCTGTTAACCACTGCGCCACCAGAGCTCCTTCAAGATAAGAGGAGTCAGCGAAAGCGTCAAACGCTGGTGGGAAATCAAGAAAGCTGAAGGTAAAGTAGTGTCAATAGGGTTTTACTACCTAAAATTCTTTGATGACCATAATAAGAGCAGTTTCGGTGAAATAACTGTGATCAGGCCAACTTAGAGTGGACTGAAGTGTATATAGACGGAAAATAGATCCAGATAAATATTTTATTCTCACCTTACAAGATGAAAAGTGCAGATAGATGAGAAGTTCTACTGTGAAGAAAAGGAAACCTGGTGGTGCAGTGTAGTTAAGCACTTGGCTGCAAACTAAAAGGTCAGTGGTTCGAACTCACCAGCGGTTCCGTGGGAGAAAGATGTGGCAATCTGCTTCTGTAAAGATTACACACTTGGAAACCCTAAAGGGCAGTTCTGCTCTGTCCTATACGGTTGCTATGAGTCAGAATTAACTCTATGGCAACTGGTTTGGTTTTACTGTAAAGAAAAGCATAGAAATGTGGTGAATCCTGGAAGAGGATGTAAAATCACATTGTTTTGTCTTCGTATTATCCAGCATTTTCAAAAATGATAACAAAAAAACAGGTTGCAATGCTGCTGAGATTAATGGATAAGTATACATAGAAGATGCAGAAGAAAGAAAAGACAGAAATGGCAGAGTAAAACCAAAACCTAGTCGGAAGGACTGTCCTCTGCTTACATCAGAGTCAACATTTCCATTATACATAAAACAATGAATGTAAATATGGTAAACAAGCAGTGGAATGTCCTGGAGACTTTTGTTACGTTTTATTCAAGAATGAGAACAAGTAAATTATCTGAGTGTGGGGAACAATGAATAAAGAGAAGTGGGAGATTTGAGGAAAGGGAAGATACAAGAAGGTTGGGAAGAGTTGGGGGATGGGAAGAGTGGTTTTTGAAATGAGAAAATGAGAATGTAAACTCGCTAGAAAAATACAACTGTGAAGTATGAGATCAGCTAAAAAGAGAATTAGGCAGGGAAGCAAAGCTGGAAGTCAGGGTAAAGATGGTCAGAAATAGTCATTGCTGAGGAAGGAAAGTGAGACTTAAAATCTTAGGCATTGACTTCTCCATTCTAACATATGATAGGCCAATGAGCTACAGCAGTGGTTCTCAAATACGGGGTGATTTTGCTTTCTTTACCCACAGGAGACATTTGATAATGTTTGGAGACATTTTGTTGTCCCAGCTGGGAGACTCCTATGAGCATCTAGTAGACTGAGGTTAGGGATGCTGCTAAAACTCTTAGGATGCCTGTGATGACTCCTCCCAAAAAAAAGAACTTTCTGGCCTAAAATATCAATACTGCCAAGACTGAAAAACCCTATTCTAGGGAAGATAACTATAAAATTTAGAATTTTCTGCTACTTGTTAAGATTGAGAAAACATTTTAATTCTCCTGGAATCCAGATTTCTGGGGTCCAGGGAATTGGGGTGACCTACACAGACCATTTGAAGAATTGTCTATGTGCAGTTATCCTAGAAAAAGACACTCCAGGGTCAAACTGTAAGTTGTGTTTTAGGGTAAATTGTTATCGTGTAAACAATGTTCCCTTGCTTTTTTCCATGGCAGTGCAGATAAGATGGGCAAAAAGTTACCATGATTTTCAAATTGTATATTCAATAAACTTTAATCCATTTCTATTATTTGCTAAATATGATTTTTATTTTAACAAGATTTTACTTAAGGAAATATCATTTTTAGTGGAAATCATGGTTGTCTTACAAGCCCATTAAGTCAACTAGGTTATCTTAGTTCCTACTGGAATATTTTTGCAGTACTTTAGGTCCAGTTTTCTTTTTAGCCTCTCCTCAGGCAATTTGAAAGTGTTCCCTAACATTAAAATAATAATAATAATGTTAATAAGTATAACTTTTTTAATCTCCCTCTCCATTCTCATTTATATATTTTTCACAAAACTTATTCAAGACATTAGGTAACAGAGGTTTATCTGTTAGATACAAAAGTATTCCACTTCAATGACTATTGCCGTAAGACAGTGTTCCAAAGGCATCCATGGAGGAGCAGAAAAGTCTGTAGAAAGAGAAAGCTTTATAATGTCAAGGGCAAGGGAGAAGGTGTTGCAAATAATTTACAAGTGTTTTTCTTAGAAATCTAAATACAAATATCTCAAATTCGATGTTAGTATCAGAATGAACATTCCTTAAAGCAAACATATTCTTTATTTCAGTTGCCAAAGGACCTACAATTCATCTTGCCTTTGAATAAGAAACTATGGCTATGAATCCACCCAGAGTTAAGCACAAACATAATGAAATCATACAGTCCTACTGTGCTGAAAGAATAGCGAAAGGCTGTTCTCAGGGGAGTATCTGTAATATCCTAAGTTTGTGTTTCATACGTGTTCTTGTTAGCTGCTGTTATGGATTGAAATGTGTCCCCTAAAAATGTATGTTAACTTGGCTAGTCCGTGATTCCCAGTATCGTGTGATTGTCCACCATTTTTTTGTCGTCTTATGTGTTGTAAATCCTACCTCAATGATGTTAAGGAGGTAGGATTCAATCTACAAGATTAGATTGTATTTTAAGTCAATCTGTTTTGAGACATAAAAGAGAGAAGCAAGCAGACAGACTGGGGACCTCGTATGACCAAGAAAGCAGAGCCAGGAGTGCATGTCCTTTGGACCCCGGGTCCCTGCACTGAGAAGCTCCTACAGCAGGGGAAGATTGATGACAAGGAATTTCCCCCAGAGCCTACATAGAGAGAAAGCCTTCCCCTGGAGATGGCATCCTGAATTCAGACTTCTAGCCTCCTAGACAGTGAGAGAATAAATTTCTCTTTGTTAAAGTCATCCACTTGTGGTATTTCTGCTATAGCAGCACTAGATAACTAAGACAGTTACCATATACTTAATTCCTATTCTTTGTGACCTATGCATGCAGAGTAGAACTGTTCCATAGAGCTTCCAAGGCTGTGACCTTTTGACAGTGTCTTTATTGGTTTTTGTTTTTATTATACTTTAGATGAAAGCTTACAGAACAAACTAGCATCTCATTAAACAGTTAGTACACATATTGTTTTATGACATTGGTTAACAATCCCACAACATGTCAACACTCTCCTTTCTTGACCATGGATTCCCTATTACCAGCTTTCCTGTCCCCGCCTGCCTTCTATTCCTTGCCCCTGGGCTGGTGTGCCCCATTAGTCTTGTTTTGTTTTATATGCCTGTCTAATCTTTGGATGAAGGGTGAACCTCAGGAGTGACTTCATTACTGAGCTAAAAGAGTGTCCGGGGGCCATACTCTAAGGTTTCTTCAGTCTCTGTCAGGCCAGTAATTCTGATCTTTTCTTGTGAGTTAGAATTTTATTCTACATTTTTCTCTAGCTCTGTCCAAGAGCCTCTATTGTGATCCTTGTCAGAGCAGTCAGTGGTGGTAGCCGGGCACCATCTAGTTATACTGCATTCAGGCTGGTGGAGGCTGTGGTAGTTGTAGTCCTTTGGACTAATTTTTCCCTTGTATCTTTAGTTTTCTTCATTCTCCCTTGCTCCTGAAGGAGTGAGACCAGTGGAGAATCTTAAGACCCCAGACACTACTCACCAAAGTAGAATGTAGAACATTTTCTTTATAAATGATGGTATGCCAATTGAGCTAGATGTTCCCAAGACCATGATCCCCACAGCCCTCAGCCCAGTAATTCTGTCCCTCAGAGAGTTTGGATGTGTCCATGGAGCTTCCATGACCATTACTTGTACAGGTTATGCTGGCTTCCCTAGTACTGTGTACTGTCTTACTCTTCACCAAAGTTACTCCTTATCTGTTGTCTATTTAGTGCTTTTCCATCCTCACACCTCCTCTATCTCGTAATCATCAAAGATTGTTTCTTTTTGTGTGTAAAACTTTTCATGAGTTTTTACAGTAGTGGTCTCATACAATATTTGTCCTTTTGTGATTGACTTATTTCACTCAGCATAATGCCTTCCTGATTCATCCATGTTACAAGAAGTTTCGCAGATTCATCATTGCATAGTACTCCATTGTGTGTATGTACCATAGTTTATGTATCCATTTTTCTGTTGATGGGCATCTAGGTTGTTCCCATCTTTTTGCTGTTGTGAACAATGCAGCAATGAACATGGATGTGCATGTCTATTCATGTGATGACTCTTATTTCCCTAGGATATATTCCTAGGAGTGGGATTGCTGGTCATATGGTATTTCTATTTCTAGCTTTCTAAGAAAGTGCCATATCATTTTCCAAAATGGTTGTATCATTTTGCATTCCCACCAGCAGTGCGTAAGAGTTCCGATCTCCCCGCAGTCTCTCCAACATTTGTATTTTCTGCTTTTTGATTCTTGCCAGTAATGCTGAGGTGAGATGATATCTCATTGTGGTTTTGATTTGCATTTCTCTAAAGGCTAGTGATTGTGAGCATTTCCTCAAGTGTCTGTTAGCTGCTTGAATGTCTTCTTTGGTGAAGTGTCTCTTGATTTCCTTTGCCCATTTTTTAATTGGATTATTCGTCTTTTTGTTGTAGAGGCATTGGATTTTCTTGTAGATTTTAGAGATTAGAACTTTGTAGGATTTGTGATAGCCAAATCTTTTTGGCCAGTCTGTAGATTCTCTTTTTACTCTTTTGGTGAAGTCTTTTGATGAGCGTAAGTTTTTAATTTTTATGAGATCCCAGTTATTTAGTTTATCTTCT
>NW_004444092.1:556880-584465 GCF_000243295.1 Trichechus manatus latirostris
CTTTATAGTTTTTGGCTTTATATTTAGGTCTTTGATCCATTTTGAATTAGTTTTTGTGTATGATGTGAGGTATGGGTCCTGTTTCATTTTTTTGGCAGATGGACATCCAGTTTTGCCAGCACCATTTGTTAAAAAGTCTGCCTGTTCCCCGTTTGATGGACTTTGGGCTCTTGTCGAAGATCAGGGGACTGTAGGTGGATGGATTTACATCTGGGTTTTCAATTCTGTTCCATTGGTCAATGTATCTGTTGTTGTACAAGTACAAGGCTGTTTTGACTACTGAAGCTGTATAGTAGGTTCTGAGGTCAGGTAGTGTGAGTCCTCCTACTTTATTATTCTTCTTCGATAGTGCTTTACCTGTCTGGGTCTTCTTCCCTTTCCATACAAAGTTAATGATTAGTTTTTCCATCTCTTTAAAGTATGTTGTTGGTATTTGGATTGGGATTGCATTGTATTTGTAAATTGCTTAGGGTAGAATTGTCTTTTTCACAATGTTGAGCATACCCATCCATGGGCATGGTATGTTTTTCCATTTATGCGTATCTCTTTTGGTTTCTTGCAGTGGTGTTTTGTAGTTTTCTTTGTATAGGTCTTTTATATCCCTGGTTAGATTTATTCCTAAGTATTTTATTTTTTAGGGGCTATTATAAATGATATTGCTTTCCTGATTTCCTTTTCATTGTTCTCTTTATTGGTGTATAGGAATCCAACTAATTTTTGTATGTTTATCTTGTATCCTGCTACCCTGCTGAATCTTTCTATTAGTTTCAGTAGTTTTCTTATGGAGTCTTTTGGGTTTTCGGTGTGTAGTATCATATCATCTGTAAATAGGGACAGTTTTATTTCTTCATTACCAATCTGGATGCCCTTTATTTCTTTTTCTTGTCTCATTGCTCTAGCTAGGACTTCCAGCACAATGTTAAATAGGAGTGGTGATAAAGGGCATCTTTGTCTTGTTCCTGTTCTAAGGGGAATGTTTTCAGCCTCTCTCCATTAAGAATGATGTTGGCTGTTGGTTTTGGATAGATGCCTTTTATTATGTTGAGGCATTTCCCTTTTATACCTATTTTATTCAGAGTTTTTATCAGGAATGAGTGTTGGACTTTGTCAAATGCCTTTTCTTGGTCAATTGAGATAATCATGTGATTCTTTTCTTTCCTTTTATTTATGTGGTGGATCATGTTGATTGATTTTCTAATGTTGAACCATCCTTGCATACCTGGTATGAATCCTACTTGGTCGTGGCATATTATTTTTTTGATATGATGCTGAATTCTTTTGGTTAGAATTTTGTTGAGAATTATTGCCTCTATATTCATGAGAGATATTGGTCAGTAATTTTCTTTTTTTGTGGTGTGTTTGCCTGGTTGTGATATCAGGGTTCTGCTGGTTTCATAGAATAAATTCCAAAGTATAGGTTGGTTTTCAATGTTCTGAAATAGTTTGAGTAGTACTGGTGTAAGCTCTTCTCTGAATGTTTGGCAGAATTCTCCAGTGAAGCCATCTAGGCCAGGGCTTTTTTTCATTGGGAGTTTTTTAAATTACATTTTCAATCTCTTCTCTTGTTATGGGTTTGTTCAGATTTTCAACATCAGTTAATGTTAGTTTGGGTAGGTGGTGTGTTTCTATAAATTTGTCCATTTACTCTAGGTTTTCAAATTTATTGGAGTATAGTTTTTCATAATACTCTGTTATAATCCTTTTTATTTCAGTTGGGTGTTTTGTAATGTCCCGCATTTCATTTCTTGTTTGAGTTATTTGTGCCCTCTCCTGTTTTCCTTAGTCAATGTGGCCAGTGGTTTGTCGATTTTGTTGATCCTTTCAAAGAACCAACTTTTGGTTTTGTTGGTTCTTTCTATTGTTTTTCTATTCTCTATTTCATTTATTTCTGTTCTGATCTTTAGTATTTCCTTTCTTCTGGTGGCCGTGGGCTTCTTTTGCTGTTCTCTTTCTATTTGTTTGAGTTGTGTAGCTAATATTTTGATTTTGTCTCTTTCTTCTTTTTTGATGTCTGCATTTATTGCTATAAACTGACCTCTGAGGACAGCCTTTGCTGTATCCCAAAGGTTTTTGTATGATGTGTTTTCATTCTCGTTTGAGTCTAGAAATTTTTTGATTCCATCTCTAATTTCGTCTATTACCCAGTTGTTTTTAAGAAGGGTTTTATTCAGTTTCCATCTAATTGATTTTTTTAAATTACTCTTCCTGTAGTTGATTTCTACTTTGATAGCATTGTGATAAGAAAAGATGCTTTGCATTATCTCAATATTTTAGATTTTGTTGAGAGTTGCTCTGTGACCTAAGATGTGGTCTATTCTGGAGACTGTTCTATGTGCATTGGAAAAAAATCGATACTTTGCAGCTGTTGGGTGGACTGTTCTATATATGTCTATGAGGTCAAGTTGGCTGATTGTGCCCTTTAGATCTTCTGTATTTCTGTTGAGTTTCCTTTTAGATGTTCTGTCCTTTAACCAGAATGTTGTGTTGAAGTCTCTTACTATTAATGTGGAACTGCCAATTTCTCCTTTCAGTGCTGTTAAAGTTTGTTTTATGTATTTTGGAGCCCTGTCATTGGGGGTGTAGATGTTTATTATGATCATATCTTCATGAAGGATCATCCCTTTAATCATTATATAATGTCCTTCTTTGCCTTTTATGGTGGATTTTGTTTTAAAGTCCATTTTATCTCAGATTACCATTGCCATGCATGCTCTTTTTTGCTAGCAGTTTACTTGATATATTTTTTTCCATGCTTTGATTTTTAATAAATCTGTTTTTAAGGTGCGTCTCTTATAGATGGCATATTGATGGATCTTGTTTTTTTAATCTATTCTGTCACTCTCTGTCTCTTTATGGGTGCATTTAGGCCATTTATGTTCAGTGTAATTATTGATAGGTATGAGCTTATTGCTGTCATTTTGTAGTACTTTTTTTTTTCGGTAGTGCTGACCATTTCTTTGTACCTCTTACTCTCCTGTGCTGAATTCTTTTTGTTTGTGGGGTTTTTTTCTTTTTTCATTTCTTTTGTTTTTGTTGATTCTTTTTTTACTGAGATATTATGTTTTTCTTCTATATTTTGATGAGTAGGTTTGTTAACTTTCTTTGTGGTTACCTTGACTTTTACCCTTATATTCCTAGGTTTGAACCAGTCCATTATTACTTGGTATCACCTTGCCTTCCTCTCCATTAGAAAGTTGTATACCTACAACATTTATTCCCTCTTTTATTGTTTTGACATTTTTGTCATTTACAGATTAACCTCTCTGGTTCCCGATTGTAAATCTTTTGGTTTTGAATAGTCCTTGAGAGTTCATTTCCTAGGTTCGTCTCTGGCTGATGCAATCCTGTGTCCTAGATTTAGACCGTGGTTTGATGTTGTTTGTTCTCAAATCAAAGGACTCCCTTGGATAATTCTTGTAAGTTTGGTTTGTTTTTCACATATTTCCTTAATTTCTGTTTATCTGGAAATGTCGTAATTTTCACTATCGTATTTGAACAAGAATTTTGCAGGATATATTATTCTTGATTGGTAATTTTTTTCTTTCAAGGTTTTATATACGTCATGCCATTGTCTTCTTGCCTGCATGGTTTCTGCCAAGTAATCAGAGCTTACTCTTATTGTTTCCCTTCTGTATGTGACTTTTCGTTTTTCTCAAGCTGCTGTCAGGATTCTTTGTTTGTCTTTGGTTTTAGGGAATGTGATTATGGTATGCCTTGGTGGTTTTCTTTTGGGGTCAATCCTATATGGGTTTCGTTGAGCTTCTTGGATGGTCAGCTTTTCACCTTTCATGATATTAGGGAAGTTTTCTGTCAGCAATTCTTCAAAGATCCTCTCTGTGTTTTCTGTTTTCTCTCCCTGTTCTGGAACTCTGATCACTTGCAAATTTTTGCTTTTGATTGTATCCCACATAATTCTCAGGGTTTCTTCATTTTTCTTCCTTCTTTTATCTAATTTTTCCTCAAACAGGGTTGTATCCAAGTGTTTGTCTTCAATTTCGCTGATCCTGTCTTCCATCATTTCAAACCTCCTTCTCAGCCCTTATATAACACTGTCCATTTCTGAAATATTTTTGTTTATCTTTTGGATTTCTAATTGTTGTATATGTATGATTTCTAGTTGTGAATGTATTTTGACAATTTGTTCCTATATTATTTTCCTGAATTCTTCCATTTTTTTGTCAGTATTTTCCATGAATTTTTCTGCCTTTTCCATGAATTTGTCTATTTTTTTCCTCATTTTTGTCTGTTTTTTGCTTCAACTCTTGGATAGCTCTGAATATTAGAGATTGGAATTTCATAGCAGATAGTTCTAGTGCCTTTTCTTCTACTGAAAGTCATCTAGCATTTTATTTTAGAAGCCTACTAGAACCATCATGTCCTGTTTTTTTTAATATGTTTTGATATTTTCTGCTGTCTTAGGGACATTCAGTAGTTATTTTCTTTGTGTATTGATTGTAGATTTGTTGTTTCTTCCTGCTTTTTTGTTTTATTTGGTTATGTCTGAGCAAGTGGGCTGTGTGTTTTTTGTTTTTTGCTTCTCTATGGGCATGATACTTTTTACGTCCTTGTCCAATGGGCAAGACCAGTAGCTCAGCTATGGGACAGCAGACCAGGTCTGGATTAAGGGGAGGGGCTGGGATGTGTTGTTTCTGACACATACTGGTGTCAACAGGGCAGGCTGGTGGTCAGTGCAGGATAGGTTCCAGTAGGCTGTGCCTGTGCTGCTCAGGGGTGTGATGTTCAGTGCACGGCAGAGGTAGGCAGGAGGAAGGGGGTATATTGTGATGTGTGGAGCTAAGACAGGTATGGGAAAGAAGAGATAAAGAAAAAAGAAATAGATGCCAAAACAAACAAACAAAAATGTTCTGAGGGAGCTTGTCACTGGAGTGGAGAGACAAGAAACCAAGATATGGAGAAAAACAAAAAAGTAAAAGGAAAAAGAGAAAAAAAGTTTTAAAAAGTAATGTCTCTAGGGATCTGCCTGGCATCCAGGGAAGTGGCTCCCAAGCTTCAGGGCCCACCCATCTAGAAGGTGTCCAGGTATCCAGGAGGCAAGAAGAGAAGGAAAGCAGAGAGAGATGAGAAACTGAGAAATGAAGAAAAGCAAAAAGCAAGAAAGGAAAAGAGAAAAGAAAACAAAATAAATATAAAATTGAAAGTAAAGAAAGAAAAAAAAGATAGCCCCCCAGGGATCCCACTGGCACAGCTGTGCAGACAGGGGAAGTAGCTCCTAACCCGAGCAGTACCACCCGGCTAGAAGGGACAGAGGTGGCACACAGTGCCAGGTATTCAGGAGACCGGAAAAGAAGGTAAGTATAGAGAGACAAGAAACCGAGAAATGAAGAAAGACAAAAAAGAAAAAAAAACAAAAGAAATGCCCCCAGGGATCCCACCAGTTCTGCTATGCAGACCAGAAAAGTGGCTCCCAAGTCATGTAGTACATCCTGGCTAGAAGGGGCTCCCAAGTAGCAAAAAGAAAAAGAAAACAATTAAACAAACAAAAAAATGTCCCAGGGATCCCACCAGCGTGGCAGTGCAGACCAGGGAAGCAGTTCCCCAGCTGAATAGCACTTCACAGCCTGTCAAGAAGAAGCAAAGATGGCACAGGGAGCCAGGTGTTCAAGAGAAAGGAGGGGGAGGAGGTGAGAGGCAGGGAAGAAACCAAAAGATGCTGAAAAAAAAGCAACACTAGCAACTAAAAAATGGCACTGAAGGAGCCGGCCAATGTGGGCGGGGTAAATCCAAATGCACGGAGCCAGTACCTCTCAGCCAGCCTAGTAACTGCAGCTAGCTAGAAAGCAGCAGAGGCTAAGCAAGGGGAAGAAGGGTACAGGGAGAGAAAGCATGTATCACAGGTTACCAGGGGCTCTGTCTCCTGCTGGGAGTTCTGTGAAGCTGCTTTCCCATACTCCTTCTCCACAGATCTCCAACAGGAGTCCAAGATGTGAATCTGTGCTGCATTAGCTGATAGCGGACCTCCGCTCGTATCTCTCCTCGGTCTCTGTTCTCTGTCAGTTCCTTATTCCATTTGGTACTTGGCTGAGCCCTTTATCTCTTCATTTAATGCTTAGGGTTCCAGGATTGACATTTGTCTCTGTCTTATTTAGTTTCTCGGGTCTTTACTGTGGAGGGACAGTGTGGTGCTTCTGTCTATACCACCATATTGGCTCTGCCTCCTCAAGGCTGTGACTTTTTGTAAGCGGATCACCAAGCCTGTCTTCCAAGGCACCTCTGGGTTGGTTGGAACCACCAATCTTTCAGTTAGTAGTAGAGTGCTTAACCATTTGTGCCATCCAGGGACCTTATTAATCAACCTACAACAAATATACATTTAAGTGCAACAAGTGCTTCATAAAGAAGTTTGAGGATAAACATAGATAAATGAAAAAACCATACATATTTGACCCAAAGAATTTTATGATAAAGCTATTTTTTTAATAGTAATTAAATTCTAATGTATAAGTCATTTGTTTCAAACAATTTAATATCAAAGTAATCATGTTCAAGGGAGTTGAAAATTTTTTAGATTCCATCTTTCAAAAATATGTAGAAATTTTTGTTCCTTATAATCAAATAAAACAATGGCCACTTTATACTTTGAAAATTTTGATGGGATTTTATTGTAAAAGCTTATCAATATCTCTTCCTTCCCTGAATGTTATTGATAGAACAGAAGTAGATAAAGGATCAAATTTCAGGCAGAACTGAATTTTTACTCATATAGTATTTTTAAGCCACTTACTGGAAATATTTTTCTTAATTAAACTTTTTAACTTTGAGATAATTATAGATTCACATGCAATTGTAATAAGTACTGCAGAGAGATCCTGAGTGCCTTTACTCAGTTTCTACCAATAGTAATATCTTGTAAGTTAAACTATAATGTCATAATCAGTATATTGGCACTTATACAGTCAAGATAGAGAATTTTCCTATTATTAAAATTATCACTCATGTTGCTGTTTCATAGTACACCCACTTCCTGTCAGCCCCACCCCTAGCTTAACTAGTGATAACCCTAATCTGTTCTCCCTTTCTTGGATTTTGTAATTTCATGATTGTTATATTATTGAAATAATACAGTTTGGACCAATTGCCTATTTTCATTCAGCATAATCCTCTGGGGATTCATCCATGTTTTTGCATATATCAGTACTTCATTCATTTACTATTAATATGTTTCTTCTATGATATGAGTTAAACACAGTTTGTTTAACCGTTCACCATTGAAGAAGGAATAATTTTACCTAAGCAACTGCGAGGTGCGTAGTTGAAATTAAAGAAATAATTCAGTAAAAATGTATTAGGGACCTACTATGTGCCATGCACCTTTCAGGTGCTGGAGACACAGCAATATATAGCAGTGACAGGATCCCTGCCCTACTATTATAACAATAAGCCAAGCTTTGAATTATGCAGGTTATCAAAATAATTCATTTTGCTTTCCTGGTGTTTACCTTCTTTCTGTGTCTCACTATTTTAAAAAATCTCTATTTATTTTGAATGGGCAAGATCAATAATCAAGTACAAACTAGTCATGTGGAAATTTTACTAGGTAAGAACTGTCAATTCTTACACACTAAATGATTTTACCTGTTTCACAATTACTCCAATGATTCTCTGTTTTCCTGTAATGTTTTATTAGCCAGGTGCCATCTATTAAAGTGTCAGCTAAACGGAAGCATAAGAACATAATAAAATATACTACAGACTTTGAAAACAAGTGTAGCTCTTTGAATAGGTTAACATTAGGAATTGATTTCAGCTCCGAGATTTGTTATTGTTGTTTTTTCATCATTTTTCTTTCTATTATATTATCTCCGAAGATGTCTTAATAATAAAGGAACTTTTGGCATTTACAAAAGGCAAGTCCTCTTGTGTAAAACCTAGCATAATTAGTTTTACTTTAAAACCTTGTTTCCTATGATTCTATGAAATGACTAATCAAAGAGTTGATAATATTAACTTGGGAAAAAATCCCTTCATTTAGACAATGCTTAATATGCAACAAGCTTTTCCTAGATAAATTCCAATAGGTTGTTCAAACAGTCAGAAATTCTATAATGTATGTGATATTAATATCAGAAACACATGAGTTATTGTATGAGGGTATTAGTCTAATCTTGTTCCAGTTCTCACCCAGAAATCTAGGAAAATACACCTAAACAAACTGCAAGCAATTATTGAAAATAGCTATCTAGAATTCAATTGAAATTTCTGAAAAATGATTCTTGTTTTTACCAGAAGGGTGGATTGGTTTAGTAGACCTGTATTAGTTAAAGCAAAAATAATAAATGAAATATTTTTAAATGCATAGATGAGCCAGCAAGAAATTAAGAAAACTAAGAGAAAGGAGAACCCCAGAGAAATGTTAAGCTGAGCACTTGTTATGGATTGAATTCTGTCCCCCAAAAATGTGCGTCAACTTAGCTAGGCTATGATTCCCCGTATTGTGTAATTGTTCACCATTTTGTCATCTGACATGATTTTCCTGTGTTGTAAATCCTACCTCTATGATGTTAATGAAGTGGGATAGGTGGCAGTTGTGTTAGTGAGGCAGGACTCAATCTACAAGATTGGATTGTGTCTTCAGTCAATCTCTTTTGAGATATAAAGAGAGAAGTGAACAGAGAGACAATGGGACCTCATACCACCAAGAAACAAGAGCCATGAGAATAGCACCTCCCTTGGACCTGGTGTCTCTGTGCTGAGAAACTCCTCTACTGGGGAAGACTGATGACAAGGATCTTCCCCTAGAGCCTACAGAGAGAGAAAGCCTTCCCCTGGAGTTGGCATCCTGAACTCAGATGTCTAGCTTCCTAGACTGTATAGAGAATAAATTTCTCTTTGTTAAAGCCATCCACTTGTGATATTTCTGTTATATCAGCAACAGATAACTAAGACAGCATTGAAGCTAGAATAGTGATGAACCAAAGGATCATTTTTTCAGTATTCTTGATCTCTTGAAGTAATGAGGCCTAGAGGAAAAGCTTAGAGCCTTCCTGAGGTAGGGAGTCTATCAAAAGATTTTATCCACCAGAGGTGCACTGAATTACTTAATATGGCCTTTCTCGCCATAGTCTGTAACTTCCACCAAATGACTGGGTAGAACTATGCAAATGAGGTGCTTGTGACCCACGAAGGGGGTTGGAAGCTTGCTAATAATTTAAATAAGGTGCATGCACCCTTGCGGGGTTGGTACCATGCAAACAGGGTGTACGGAACCCTAACAAGGGGCTTGATCAGTATTGCCATCCTGCCAGGCTTAAAAAAGGGTCAATTCCACAGCAGAGAGAGGATCTCACCACCACCAAGAAAGAAGAGCTAGGAATAGAGCATGTCCTTTGGAGCCAGGATCCTTGCACTGAGAACCTCCTAGATCCAGGAGAAAGAAGGAGCTATAACATGGAAGGCAGCCAAAGATGGCAGCATGAGATGGCAGGAACCAGGAGACTAGTATGAAATGACTGCATTGGGCTTCCTGGCCCCTGGAGCAAGAAAGCTGAGCACCTTCAGGCAAGAAGGTTATTGGCGGACTGAGCTGCCTCTGGGCACTTATCAAAAGAGCTTTGTAACGCTTACCTGAGCAAGGCAGAGACTGGAGGCTGCGCCAAGAAGCCAAGGGACCAGAGAGAGGTTTGCCTGTGGGCACAGCTGAGAAGAGGGTGTCCTGATGGAAGAACTGTTAGCCTGAGTGTTCTTGAACCTGAATTGTAACCTGTTATTTCCCTAATAAACCCCATAATCGTGAACATTGTCTGTGATTCTGTACAGCCATTGCAACAAATTATCAAGCCCAGCAGAGAAGTAGAGTGCAGTGTGAGGGACAGATGCTGTCAGAATGGTAAAAAGCCTGGAGGGTGGAGGCATGCTTGACCTCCGCCTCTTAAGAATCAGCCTTGGGCTGTTGATGCTGATAATGATTCTTCCCCGTTATGAAGTTAGAGGTCAGTTGCCATTGCCATGCCATTCTTACACCATCCTATCCCCCCACTACTGGAAACCAGGAGCCCAACAGGGCTAAACATTAGGGTAAGGATCAATTGGTAGTAATATAGGAAGGAATTTCCTTTACCTGTAAAAGGATATCCACAAACAAACAAACAATCATAGGACCTAATGGCAAAACATTAGACATATTTTATATAGTCAGGAAAAAACATAAGAATGACTAACCTCAAAAGGGTCCTGGAGATCCTAACAGTATAACCACATAGATAAAAGTAGAAAGATGTATAAGGATTGGAAAGAAATGGACAGGATACTAAGGCCAACCTATTCTTGGAGACAGTGGACTCCAATGAGGACTCTTTTGGTTTGAGGATTTGCCATTGTCTTTCCAAAAACTTTCTTAGAACCCACCACAGTCTAATCTATTTCCTACCTGACCTTCCTTCTTTCCTCCTCTGGAATTAAACCTGCATTGTGGTCTGATGGGTTGCCCAGCCTCTTTGACTCTGTGCCTACTTTTCCTTTACAGGTGTTTCCTCTCTTGTACAGCTAATCCCACCTAGGTGTCTGCTTCTCAGAGGACATGAACTAGCACACAGTGGAAAACACCAATAAATAAACCCATAAGTACCAGAAGAGTTAAAGAAGAATGTAATTTATCTATGTCTATGAGATGTAATAGGAACCAAATGATGGCAAAATCTGGATCATAGATATTTGATACGGTTTGCATACTCATGGAAGAAAATCAGCTAGTAGTAAAATAATAAACTATATCAGGAGGTGAAAAACTTTTAAAGGGCCAAACAACAAATATTTTAGACTTCTTGGACCTAAAGGTAAAATTGAAGGTTTAATATGTGGATGGGGCCTGGCAGAGTTTATTTCCATCGTGCAAGGGTTGCCCTGAGTTGACTCAACAGCAGCAAACAACAAAAATACAAGTACTTAAGAAGTCATTTAAAATGTAACCATTTCTAAAAGTATAAAACCGTTCTTAGCTCTGGGCCCTGAAAACTCCAGAAAACTGGCCAAGTTTGGTCCCTTGACAGTAGTTTGCTGACCCCTGACCTAGATTACTACAGGAGTCAGACAATGTAGATGATGAGAGTGGTGTTCAAAACTTTGCTTGTGTATCTCTAAAAGAATTTTAGAGATACTAAATTTACTTTTGCACATGTTTAGGATGACACCTAAAGTTTTCGTCTTAAGTTAAATAGTTACAAAGAATAATTACTTCCATAATTCTATTGGACGTGTGCTTTAAGTATGTTTTTATTAAACATTTAAAATGGCAGATTTAGTTTATTAAGTTTATGGAAAATGTGTGTCTAATGACCCAAATGACACAGCTAGTCATATCTTTCTCAAATTCAGACTCAATTCGTATCAGGAAAAAAAGGCTACTTTTAATTTATAATATCTTGTTAAAAAGCATCACCATAAAACCCATCTCAGTTCTGATTTTTAATTCTAAGATGTAGATAGGTTTAAAAATAAGTGAGTAGATAGATAGATAAGAGGGAGATGGGCCAATGGACAAATCATTGGCTAGATAGAAATAGAAAAGCAGGGCAGGCAGACAGATGGTAGACATTTGATTTCTTGAAATTTTCTCTCGTTTGCTACTCCACAGATTTTTACACCATAGGTTAATGTGCCACAATAAGATTTGCAATGAGTTAGTGAGAGTTACTACTATTCTCTGTAAAGTTGTAGTAAGAGATTCTGAAGAGAGAGATGGGGGAGGGGGCTGAAGGGGAGACTGGAGTGGAGCTGGAGGAGGGGGAGTCACACTGATACCCTGCTCAGTCAAATTAGTTTTGGAAAGAGTACATATGGAATTTGAGGATATGGAAAATGATACCCTCAATTCTATCTGTTCCCAAGTACCAGGAGGTATTCCATTATTCCAGGTTACACATTCCCTAATCTGAAGGCCACTGATTTAAGACACCAAATGCTCCACATATAACAATATGTTAACATAAGAAGGGTTTGTTCTTATTGGTGGTGGTTTGAATAAATGTATAACTCTAAGCATACAAATTTAGGACATTCTGTGGAACGGCACACCTGTTGTTCCTCTCTCTGATCTAGTTGCTGGTCCCTGTAAATACATCAGTAGTAGGAGATTCTTACTGCTTGACCTCATCTACTATGAGTATTCCTACAAGAACTGACCCTTACACTGGGAGATGCCAGAATTCATTCTCTTGGCAGTGCTCATGACTTAAAGTGACAGCTTATTAATTATCCAACTTTTTTCTTGTTACTTAAAGGATCCAAGGAGGCTTGAGACTCCAGAGATGAAGACTGAGGTGTCAAAAGAAGGATATTATTTCCCACTACTTATATGGATTTAGGAAGTCTTTGGGGGGTGCAAACGGTTAAGCACTTGACTACTAACTTGTCAAAGAGTAAAATACTCAGCTCTGCAGAAGTAAAGGTAAGAGTTTATTGAAGGAATAGAACAGTTCCAACCGGGGAAACACAATGCAATGCTAGACTACAAAGTGCTCCAACATTTAGAGGGAGAGTTGAGCTTTTTATACAGAAAAATGAGGAAGGGAGTACGTGACTATAATAACAGTGGTTTAGGATTACATATAGTTACAAGACAATAGCAAGCTAGAATTTTACAAAGTTAGCTAATCTACTTCCTAACATAGACCTCCTAGAGCTAAACTAGCAAGCAATTTTCTGTCTACATATACATTCTGCCTGGGATGTGCTGTACAAGCATTCTTAGAGACCATCTTGGTAATTAAACATTTCCTGACAAACATTTTCTTCACAAACCATATTCTTGCCCCTTCTGTAGTTTGCTGAGGGTGATTAAAGTTTTACAAGAAGTTGCATTACATTTCATAATCACAGGTTCTATTCTTGGGAAGGCAGAAAGGAGAATTTAGGACAAGCTAAAGCTTAATTCAAAAATGGAGCTTGATTCAAAATGGGGTTTGGCCCACACTTAAGTCTGCCATTCCAGTCATGCCAAGAGCCTCAGTTTTAATCTGCTCCTTCACAAACTGAAAGGTTGACAGTTCAAATCCACCCAGGGGTGCCTTGTAAGAAAGGCCTGGTGATCTGCTTCTGAAAGCTCACAGTCTTGAAAACCCTATGGATCACATTTCTACTCTACAACATGTGGGGTCACCCTGTGTCAGAACTGACTCAACAGCAAATGGTATATGGATTTAGATATTCAAATACAAAGTTAAATTAGGATTTTTTGAAATGTATTTCTCTACAAAGGACTTCACTGAAAGCATAGTAATGTTTTCATTAAATGTAATACGAGTTATCATATATTGTTTAAAAGCTAATGAAAATAAATGATTTCTCAGATGAATAATGTAGCATACAATAAGAATCCAGGATGTTTTTCTTGAATTATATTAAAGTCAATGTAGCAAGTAACTCTATTCTGAAACCATGAATGCCTTTGCCAAGGACCCCTTCTAATGAAATAGGCAGGCTTTCAAAATCCTAAACCTGAATATGAATAGATAACCTAAGGAGAGGGAGGGGACATAGTCACTGAAGTTACTAAGGGAAAATATTTTGATAAAATCTACCATGAAAATGTGATATAAAATGACTAGGTGACTTCCTAGTCTCATTAACTAAAAAATCATTTTATAACAAACAGATGCTTGGACAAGACACATCTGGGGAGTTCCCAAAACAAACATACCAAGTACTATCACTACTAGTTACAGGAAAGTCAAAGAGGGAGCGATGCTGAGCAGCTCATGGAAAACTGGGTGAGATTAAGGCTATCAATTGTCCTAGTCACTTTCTTTGGAAAATAAATTGATTTCTCAGAATACATGCAATTCATGTAATTGCATGTAAACATATGTAATTCATCTCTTTCATACAATTATAATCTCCAGTACTTTGTAAGCATTGTAGATATATCATATTTAAGTACCCATTCTGTGTGTACATTTTCTATACACCCTTAGCAAACATGTTTTTTGCTGTTTTACTTAAGTAAATTCAGGTTAGTGTATATTCTAATAAAAGGACAGTTTATAAACAAATTCCTAGCAGAAAACTGCTATTTTTGTCTTTGTATATTTTAAAAGGCATGCCTGAATGGTTTACTGAGATATAAAAGTACATAAAAGCTTTATTAGTGTTCTATTAAGGGACTAGATGCATAAAAAATAAGTGACTTCCCTAGTGCTACTCTATAAATAAAAGTAATCTCCCTGGTAATAAATGATCTCTTCACTTCTTTTGTGTTCTTGCTTCCCAGCTTTTGATTACAGCAAAACACTTGGCATTGCAATCAGCGCGATACAGATTTTGGTCCGGTCTCTGCCTCTGAAAGACCTTGCCCATTGAATGGAGAATCTCAACAGGAGATCCTGCCGTTGTTTTGTACCTGCTAAAGCTCTCCACCTCTGGTTGGCCTTATATCTCTGGAAATTCTGCACTTTGGACTGTTTTCTTGGACCAGGCAATGCTTATGGAAAGGTTATTTGGAATGACACTTCTCTAGAGACCTGATACACCAATCTGCTTGTGACACATCAAGCAATGATGTTCCGATGTTCACACACACAAAAAAAAAGTCAACTAGAAATTATTAATGAATGAAAAACGAAAAGAGATTTCAATAGGAAGAGTCCATTATCGAACAAATGATGTGCTTTTAAAGCACATTAAAATCCTACAAATTTTAACAGGACTGCTGTATTAGAGAATGGTTGCTTTGCTTCTGGAATCACTGTTTCAGAGGCAAAGTGTGTCTCATTTCACTTGTGATTTTATAATGAGATTCAAACCAACATTAAAGAGTGGCATATTTGTTTTCTGAAGGATATTCCCCAGGCATGCCCAAAGCCAGACTGGCTTCTCTCTGTGCCATTGTTTGCACATTTTGTAAATATCACTTGCGTTTTCCTATATCCTGTCACAAACTCCCAAATTTCAAATGACCTCCAAAATCCACCACACTACAAATGCAGCTTTAATATTGTGAAAGACACAATTTTTAGATTATTAAAAATTTTTGTCTACAACAAAGGTCACCTAAATACTATCTTCACAAAGGGAAGACATTTCTAGTCTATTCTGTCTCCATTTTGATTGTGGGCTGCCTGCTACCTACTTTACATTCTGTTCCCTAAAAGGCTTATTAACGGGGTCTAGAGGGAGGCTGTCAGAAATGGCAGACTGAATCAAGGGATTTTCCTTCAACATCCAAATGACACACTGAAGCTAGAGAATTAAACAGATGACTAACCAGTGCCCTTTTGTCTGAAGATGAAGGTGGGTTTGCCAACTTGCAAACCAGAAACTGACATTTGGATGGATTAAGCCACTCTGCTATTGTACTGCTGGTTTATAATCACTACTGCTTCCTTGATCTCAAGTGCTTCAGCAAAAGCCTTCTCGGTTCTTAGAGTCATGTTTGTGGAAACTCCCAGCTGAGCTTTTGCTGTAAACATTTATCCACCAAGAAACAGTGTGCTGACACTAACTGAGAAGAAGCTTTGGCTTCTAGGTATTTAATTAAAACATTAAGGGAAAAAGCTTTCATGCCAACATTCACAAGTACTTCCCTATAGCTGAGGGTTGCTATAATTGAGTTTGCCTGCAAATGCATCCCTCCCCTCCCCAGCCTTCTCTGAGAGCAGCAATAGCTTGAGGTTCACTTTGCTTCATGCTGTTAGTTGTGGCTTTGAGACTCTGCCCCATGCTGTCACTTTCCTGATTCTTTCAATCTGGCTGTTAGCTTTAATTTCTAAAATCAAGATTGGATGGCAACAAGAAACTCTAATGACGAGTGAAAAAGTCATTTGTTAAACAGCATTAAGAATTCTTATTTGCACTGCTGTATAATGTGGTCAAGGTGAATGTTTTCTGCTTTTATGAATCATCCCATTCCCTTTACCACATAATTAATAAGGAGAAGGCATTGTATAGAAACTAAATATATAATAATAGATGCTGGCTCTGGGTGTAGGTGCCTAGGGTGCCATCACTGTCGTTTTAAAGTGCTGTGAGGACCATGTATTATAAGGAAGGGCATGGGCAACAAATCACGTTTGGTCATTCAATTGTCAACAAAGTTCATATAATAGAAATACTTAATTTTCCTTAAAGATTGAATGTTTCAGTGGAAAGATAGTAAAAAGACATCTAATAATGCTGTAGTAGTGGATCTTTCTGAACAGTAATGCTTCTAAAAGAACATTTTTAAGCTTCTCTGTGCCTTGGACCATTGAATGTAATAAAAAGAGATTGCCCATGCAATTCTCTTCAAAGCACCAAGTCAACTGAGACGAGCATCATTCCCCTTTCATAAAACATAAAGGTATAGATTTCATAAAACATCTTAAGCCAATCAAGATGGAAGCAGCCAAGTCTTGCAAGTAAGATGCAAAGGTAGTGATAGTGTCTCTATTAAACTCTCATGTCCTATATTTAAAATTAAATCATTTGTGAGGGTCAGCATATTCAACGAGTCTGTTTCCTTTAAATATAACATGACTACATTTTGACCTGACCCTCTTAATTTATAATAGTCGAATTTACCTACCTGACATCAGTAAGTTAACATGGTAATCCAACAAGTACTTACTGAAGGCTTATTAAATTGGTAGCACTAATTGGCAGTGGGAGTACAAAAAATATATAATGCCCAACCTGCATAAATTATTTTCTCTTGGATGAGACAAATAAAAATAAATAAATAAAAACACAGGCTATGTTTAAGTGCTAAAATAAGCAATGTAGTTAATAAAATGACATAACATTACAACAGGGGAAATGCACGTACAATAGCATGCCAGAGTGTGTTCCTCCTAGCTTCTACAATCTTCGTAACTAATGAGATGACTAGAGAGTCCTAGACATTTTAAAGCTTAAACAAATAAGAATCCAAGTCCACCTTGGCATTAGTCCCACTCTGACTGGTCCCCTGTCCAAGTCCCTGCGTTGATAAACTGCAATTTTCATGAGTTCTTTCTGAAACTGGTTTCCTACTCTGTTCTCATCAGTCTTGCCCTTAACCCTGGTTTTCAGACAGACATGATTCTATCTCTTGCGCAATCACATTAATGGTAAACACCTGCCTACCTCCTTTAACGTTCTGTTCACCTGTCAAGATGCCTGCCTGCTTTTTTGCCAAAACTCCCCATAGTCTCCTAACCACCCCGGATATCTGTTTATTGCTTGCTGACACCATTTTCTGGTTGAGTGTCAAACTTGCCTGACTTACTACTGATAAAGTCCTTTCATGTGTATGATCCACGCCCCACAGAATATTTGTTTTGTTTTTAGTCTATCATACTATCAACTCAAATGAAAAGGGGACTCTGTGATATAGGCCCTCTAATATACCCTTCCCTAGTGCATTCCCCCAAGACATGAGGAAGAACCACTTGAGATAAAGGGTGGCTCAATGAGCGCACCGCATTTGAGATTATTTTGTCAGTTCTCTAGGAAAGCAGATTTCCCTGTGGTTTACCCACTTCAATCCCAGCCTCTGCCTATTGACCACCATTCTTGACAGCTATTCCACTATCCAGCTTCCCATCTAAATTCACTTAGTTTTTGACTGTTAAACTGTACCTTTGCAATTTTAGCACAATTCAACAAACACTGACTGAACACCTCCCATGTGCCAAGCACCATGCTAAGTGCTGGGAATACAAAGAGGAAAGCACTATCCCTGATTCTACAAAAAATGTGATCTAATGAAATATACCTCTTTAACTACCTCATATCTGGAATTAACTCACTTCCTACTCTCTTGACCTTGGCAATCACTTTTGTTACCCCAACCAAGAGCAAATTGACACCTTCACTGGGACCCAGACAACATATGATTTCATTTCTAGAAGTCATCTCCAGATACCTGCATTGAGTGTTTCCAGAACCAATTCTCTATGCTGGAATTTGAAAGATTAAGATTCATTTTAACTACTTAACTCACCGCCATCAAGTGGATACCAACTCATAGAGACCCTACAGGACAGAGTAGAACTGCCTCATAGGGTTTCCAAGGTTGTAAATCTTTACGGAAGCAGACTGCCACATTTTTCTCCCGTGGAGCAGTAGGTGGATTCGAACTGTCGACTTTTTGGTTATCAGCTGAGTGCATTAACCACTGTGCAAACAGGGCTCCTTTGTTAACTACCTAAGGAATATGATGTTTAGAAATTATGAAGCTAGTAAAAAAGCTGAGTAGAAAATAATAGACACCAATATTAAGCAAAAAATTTTAAGTCCTTTATACAACATAGGACTGTACTACTAAAAGGTATCTGGCTGAAGAGAAGAATAGGAACTAAAATCCACTCTATTTTCTACTCTCAAATATTCACACCCTAGCTTGGAACCAAGAAGCCCTAGTGGTGCAATGGTTAAGTGCTCAGCTGCTAACCAAAAGCTCAAGGGTTGGAATCTACCAGCCAATCCACAGGAGAAAAGAACTGGTGATCTACTCCCATAAAGATTATAATCTAAGAAATCTTATTGGGGGGCAGTTCTACTCTATCATATGTAGTCTCCATGAGTTGGAATCTACTTGACAGTACACAACAACAAGCTGGTAACCACATCTGACCACTCAAAGCATTTTTTTCTAACTTATCTACCAAGAGGAAGAACTTTCCTTTTTCAATTTGCCCAAAGGGGCCATAAGTGCAAGTCGCATGTTGAGCCTTAAGATTACTACTTAATCCTTTAACATTCTTAACAATCAAACTTCCCCTCGAAAGAAATGGTGCCTCCATTTCTCACTTCCTCACCCACATCCATCTGGATTTTGAAACCGTCACTTGACCAAAATTGCAAACTCCCTATTGACCATCATGTTGCAATTTTTAATGGACACTTCTCATAGGCACATAACTTAAAATTATCAGCTGTTGACCCAGTTAGCCACTCAATCTTTCTTGAAATAGTCTCCTCTCTAATCTTATGGAAGACCATATTTTTCTGGGTTTCCTCCTACTTCCCTGGCCACTCTTTCTCAATCTCCTTTGCTGGTTAATTACCCTTCATATATCCTCAAAGTGTTTTATATATTTAGTGTTCTATCCCAAGTTGTCTTCTTTTCTCCATTGTACACTCTCAGTAGGTTAATATCATCCAGTTTTTTTATTTTCAAGCAGCATTTATAAAGTTCCTAGTTCCCAAATGTATAACCCTGAGTGAGGCTTCTCCAAACTCCCTCTCCTAACTAGGGAGATGGCAAGGAAAGAGTGTTCTCATCTTCCAAGGTCAACAGTGTCATGCCCAAGGTGAAGAGAGTCTCCACACTCTTTCAGCGCTGACAAAATAATAAGGTGTTAAAGAGATGGGCAAGACATTTGTACAGAAACTGGTAGGGACTGTGCTAAACTAAAATATGTCATCCACATCTGCATTGTGTCTTTACTACTAATCTGATCTTCTTTAAAGCGGCTTTCGTTGTAGTTAACTTTCTTTATCAACTCTTATTCTTGAAGGTCCAAGAAATCAGGGAATTTTTGCCCTTCATGTTTCTATTTTCTATACTATCTATAGGAGCCCTCATGGCAGAGTGGTTAAGCACTTGGCTGTTAACCAAAAAGTTGGCAGTTCAAATTCACCAGCCACTCCTTGAAAATGCTACAGGGACAGTTCTACTCAGTCCTATAGGGTTGCTATGAGTAGAACAATGGTTCTCAATAGTTATTAAACATCAGAATCCCCACAAAGTTTTAAAAAATAATCAGATCCTTATCTCATCCCCAGAAATTCTGATTTAATAGGTCTGAAGTGGCATCCAGGCAACTATATTTTTTAAATGTTTCCTAGGTGACTCTAATGTACAGTCAGGGCTGCAAGCCAATGAACTAGAACAGTAGATGCTCAGAAACATTTGTTGAATAAACTGGCCAATGCTTTTCAGTAGTCACAGTAAAACATAAATAAACACATCTCTATTGTTTAAAGAACTGCCTTGCTTCCAAAGTACAAAATAAATAATTATGAATGGACTTGGAAAAAGGCCATAAACCTCAGTTCTATTTGGAGGGAAAAAAAAGAACACTAGAAAAGGTTTTGTGTTGTTTTTTCCAACAAATCTAAATAGGCAGTGATTGCAGTATCCAAAATTAACAGCAGGTACACAAACCATTTAATAGGAGACCAATTGATTTTGGGTCCTTTTCATTTAGAAGCAGGCATAAATTGGCTTACATGATGTTGTGCCAACCAATGAGGTTGTAGTTTTGTTCCAAAAGGAGATTACCTTTACCCTAGGAAAGTTCACCCTACATAATATAGACAAAAAGAGATCAAAATGGCTTGAAGAAAAAGAAAAATATATTTGAATTCATTCACTCACATATTCATTTTTCCAAAATATATTAACATGGATTTTATAATTTTTTTTAATTGAGTAGAGAAAATTTCAGAAGACATGGAAATAATTTGAAGAAAAAATGGATTTTTTTTAACTACCTACCTCTGAACTCTGTTGTTGTCAACACTGTTGCTTTCAACCTTAATTGAAAAGATCCACGTGAATTGCCTGTAAAAGGTGATTTTTTTTCATCCAACACTGACATACATCACCTCTCTTGAAGAATTAATTAACCCAAAAGGTACAGTCTGAAAGAGCCCTCCATAATTTACATGTGTAATGTAATTCCCTATGATATAATTTTGTACCAGAAAATGGGTAATTTCCCTATTATTGTGAACTACTGTGAATTTTAATAGCTAAAAAGAAATCATGAGTTATTTTGAACCCTGTTTGCAGGACGGCTCCCTAGGCATTACTACAACCCCTACCATATGCCAGGTATCACCCCATTTCCCTATTTATGCAATGAGGGCTTTACTGTTAACTGTATTGTTCTCAACAGTTGATATTGATCCTAGCATTGCAAACATAAATTAGGGAGCGAAGAACCTGAGGGCTCCTTGAAGGGTGCTGGGGCAAGAGTATGAGGTTATGAGGGCTCATTCCTGAGGTAATGAGGGGAAACCCCTGACCAGCCCCCACCTTGTGGGTTTCCTATCTAGGCTACTCAGAATGCTGCTGTTACCTAAAGGTCAAGAACATCTACTCAAAACCAAAAGATGCACAAAGCTCTTTTTTATTATCCTTCCCTGCAAAACATCTGAAAAAAAATGTTCATTTTAGGGGTTATAATACTGAATTTGTTATTTATCAAGTTCATTTACTTTCTGTTCTTTTTTCCTCTCTCTCTCTTTATCTGTTGTTTGGAGTGATTTCTTCACCTGCAATTATATTAAAATTTTTAAAAAATGTAGTTAATAAATTATCTTGGCCAATCAAAATAGAAAAATACTAATATACAAAAATCTGCTTTTAAAATATAGGTCACTCAGTCTATCTAGTTGTACAAGGAAGCACACACACACTTATCTGTAAGAGATCTTCAGCAAAAAATTCAAAGTGTTTACATTTTTCAGAATCATGTTATACCTCATTATGTGTTCTAATAATCTTGGTGTCAGTAATTTGAAACTGTGGTCATAAATTAGATTTGTTAAAATATCTGTTATTTATTAATATTTCCCTTTAAAGGTGTTACTTTAAACACCTTGAAAATAGATTCCTGTGCCCACAATGACTATAAAAGGCACACAGAAAAGCATATCCTAGTGAAAAATTCCTTTGTCTGATAGAGACTGCCTAAATGTTTAATGACATTACCTCTCTGCAAATGACATTCATTTCCTGCATATGCAAATTTTCTTAATGTGAACCCCCCATAACAGGTAGAATGTATAAAGTTAATGAAGCCATGTAATTACAATCACTATGGTGACTGCAGTCCCCTGAGAACACTAATGTGATAATATACATGAGTTTTGACTTTCTTTGGAAACAGCAGCTTATAATTTGAAAATAGATAGTAAAATATTTTCATTACCTTCCTCTAACTCCTAAGGCCAAAACAAGTACAAATAGATTATGCTCTTTATTAACTGAAAATAAAATGACAAGAGAAACAAAAATGCAATGTTTGTAATTGTTTATTTTCAGCTTTCTATGCCTTCATTTGGCTTCTGTTTAAAGCCTTCTTTCCGTTTAATCAGAAAAATAGCAGGGCCATTGGAGCCAGACTTTTTTCCCTGAAGTCCTGATCTTTTCTTGTTAATCCCAGGGAGGCTGCATACCTAGCATTTACTGCTATTATGCTAAAATGACATGACTACTAATTTTAAACTGGGTAACAAAGTGCTCAAATATTTCTTGGTGATTTAGGAAGCCTGGGAGTGGGAGTGAAAGGATAATTCTTAGGAATCCTTGCTGTGTTGATTTTTTTTTTAACTATAATTATTTTGTGTTTTCTGAGAGAACAGGAAGCAAATAAACAACACAGCAGTCTTCAACTCCATAGGCTCATCCCTGGGGGGTGGTAAGTTCATATTCAGTCAAAGTGAAGATGATCCTACAGTAAAGAGCATTTATGGCTCAGGATTTCTGAGAGTATTAGATACAATGATATCTAAATTATTTTTTCCCATTATCTCACCTCCTGTTCATTCATTTCCCAAAATACCAAAAGAAATGTGTATTTCTTGTCTTTTTATATCTCCCATGAAGATAGAATGCCACATTAGGTATCCACTATGAAAACATTGAACCAAACTGTCTACACCTAGAACACCTTATAATGTGTACTTTAGTGTGGTCCGCCATTGAGCCTTCATTTGTACTCCTGCCAGTTATTTCTACCTATTGTGACCCTCTCACTTGCTTAAAATGGAGGGCCTTGCTCAATCAAGCAGCAGGCCTTGGGCAAGAGTTGATGGCACACAAATATACACTGAGGATTTTGCTTTCCCAGAATAGCCAAGAAATGTAGTCTTCTGTAAATTAAAATTAAAAAAAAAAATAAAATTCAGCTGTAGGCAAATCTTTTTTTAGATTTTTTTTTAAAGCTTAACCATTTTAAATTGATATGAGAACACTGATTTATTTTCTTGTCTCCCAAAAGAAATCTAACAAAACACATTAGAAATGGAGCTGAAAATAATATCTATTTTGACTTGACCAGTAATTTTTCATGACAGTAAGCATTCATGAATTGACCTCCAGTCAGGGCAATAGATTAAGGGAATGGGATATATAGATTTAGTCAATGATAAAAAACAAAACAAACAAGCAAAATATATATATAGTTCTTAGGCTGACTCACTAATTATTAAAAAAAAAGTAAAAAAATATCTGAAAATGTAAAGTAGATGCAGGGATTGTAATTGACATGTGATTAGTGTGTGTACTTTAACACAGTCTTCTCTACTTCTCTATGGAGGGGAAGTATGTAGAAATTTCATTTGTATTTCCATGAAATCTGGCCTTGAAATTAAAAATGAAATAACTAATGAATATGTTTTATATTATCAATCAATTGAATATGATGTATTTTCTGAACATACTAAAGGGACTTTGTAGGATATCATGGTTTTAATTTATGATTTCGACTTTAAATTTTGAGGAATTCTTTGGGTACCACATTTTTACGTAAATAATGCACACCTTCTGTGTTTGTTTGCTAACCACTCCCTCCCTCCCAAGAGGTATTTTCATAAATGCACTATGCTAATTTTTGTACATCAACATGAAAAAAAAATTGGCACAGGAGTGCTTATGAAAATATCTCGTGAGGGGAGAGAGCAATTGGCAAACAGAAGTAGAAGGCACACGTTAGTTGCATAAAAACACAATATTCTTGATTTGACCCTGATACTAGAAGGACACTTCTTCTATAAACATATCCAAGTCTTAAATTTTGGCCTAATGTCTGTTTGAAATGAGTGATATATACTTTGACTTTTATTCATCATAGATTATCAAAACAAAATTTTTCCCCTTAAAATTTCTGATTTATTGAACCAAACCTTTCAACTTTTATAACCTTTGATCACCTTTCTTATCTTTTATTTCTCATGATTGACATTTCCGTATTGTTTTTGGAGAAATAATTCTTTTTGGTTTATCTTCTTAGCTATCGCTTGTTGAATTTTTAATCAGAGTATAGTTGGAGCAAGCACTAGAAGAATGTAACTTATCATTCCATCTGTGTGCCTGCTTTGAACAGTAGAAATGAATAGTATTTGGAATACAAACTCAATAAAAATGGGTGCTGTTTCATCACCCCCCAAAAAAGTACAATTTAGTGTTGGAACATATTATGGTCCAATTTGTTAAGTGTTTTGAAAAAATTATCCACATATTGCTAATAAATCATAGATGAAAGGAATCTAAAGTTAAATTGGATGTAATAAAAGCCTTTCTAGAGACATCGATGCCTTGAATTCAACTTTGAAAGGTGTAGGAGTCAACCAGATGACACAGGGGAAAGGCATTGCAGACAGGGAAGAGTACTCTAAAGGGTTTCGAGTTCCCTTCAACTGCAAGTCCAGTCCCTTAAACTAGATTTCACTTGATCAGTTAAGAACTTTATTATCTCAAACGACTGGAAATCTGCAGGAAATCTATAGCTGTACAACATTAAGAAGGATTCAGATTATTTTCATCTCGTCATTCGGATGTACATAGCGTTAGTTTCATCTCATGCAATGTTGCTGTCATGCTCACAATGTCCTGAAGACATCCAGTTGTCACATCTAACTAGAATACTATCCCTAGGCAGAAAGGCATATTGATAAGACAGTTAAGAGTAAGAGAATACTTCCCAGAAAATTGTCTTCTCTCGTCTCATTGACTAGACTTAGATTGCTTGGACACTACTAACCCAATCAGGGGAAAGGAACCTGGAATTTGTATAATTAGATAAGGATAAGCATTAACCCCTTGCAAATGGGAGTGTGAATATTGACCAATCTAGGACTCTGTTAGAAAGGAAGAAGGGAGTGCAGTAACAATGAATAGGCAGTTAACCAAACCAAACCAAAATAACATAACCAAAACCAAACCCACCACCATCAAGTCGATTGCAACTCATAGTGACCCCATAGGGTTTCCAAGGCTGTAAATCTCTACAGAAGCAGACTGCCACATCTTTCTCCGACAGAGCTGCTGGTGGTTTCCAACCATCAGCCTTTCAGTTAGCAATCGATTGCTGTGACCACTGTATCAGCAATTGTGTATGTCTTAAGTGAATTTTATATATGAAGAAAGGCTTGAAAATTAGGCAAAAGGGATAGGAAGGAAATAGGCCATGGACCATTACCATTCTAATCTATTAAACCTAATCCAGAAATTTATAGGGAGCCATTGAGAAGCACTGGAAGACTGAGATTTTCATTTAAGAAGTGCATGTAGATAGAAATATATAGAAATTATTAGAAGTGTGTCAAAAAATATAAACAGGGTTCTGTTACCATGGCTTGATAAAACATGATAACGGCTTGAGGATAAAGTATCAACAGTGTTAATGGAGACAAGGAAACAACTTAGAATTCAGATTTCATCAATATTAAGAACTATATATTCTGAAAATACTTCCACCAAAGACATCTAGAAATGATATTTAGATATATATACATATATGGATATATGAACGTGTACATTACTGTATATATATATAATAGCTGTATTTTAAAAAAACTAAGTAAAGTTGTAGGAACCAACAATGAAGAATGCACGAGGAAAAAGCATTGTATGTAGATGCCAAAGTCATATCTGACTTGAAAAAATTTAACAGTCTAGAGAATTTAGATCCTTGGGTTCCAACAGCTGCACAGGGCACAGGACACAAGACTTTGGGCAGAAAAAATTGGTGACCTCAACTCCACAATCCCGTTATAAAGCTGGAACACTTGAAGGATTACACATAGTGATAAGAGAAAGAATAGTCTTTCCTACAAATGATGCTGAAGCAATTAGTCATTTATAGGCAAAAAAGAAAAAGAAACTTTATCTAAACATCACACATTATACAAACATGAACTCAAAATAGATCCTAGACTTAAATATAAAACTTCAAACTTTTAGAAGAAAACATAGGGTCTATAGCATGGCAAAGAGATCTTAGATATGACACCAAAAGCATGCTTCATAAAAGAAAAAAATCAAAATTAGATTTCATCAGAATTAAAAAATTTTGCTCTGTGAAAGATCCTATTAAGAGGATTAAAAAGCATACTACAGACAAGTAGAAAAATGCAAACCCCATGCTTGATAAAGGGCTTATGTCTAGAATATATAATGAACCCTTAAAACGTAAGTAAAAAAGATCAAGTATAGGATGTTATGTGATTTGGACATTGTGTTAACATCATATTATATACAGGCCACCCCTAGCTATTAATGTCTGATTTACATACAGCCTGTAGTTATGAACCAACTCCTGTAAAGCCTCTTATATTAAAAATGTGACATACATACAATGGTTCAGAATAACAAACAGGAACTACTTTGTGTCTAGTTATGTCCACTACATACCTTTCTCCGATTGGGATTTCTGAACTTATGGGGCCATGGGCATATATGCAGTTGGATGTTGCCCGAAGGATGTTATGAGGCACATGACTATAATTAGAAAATGGGAAAAAGACATGAACAGACATTTTGTTAAACAGGAAATGTTGTTATTAGTTGCCTTCCAGACGACTCCAACTCAAAATGACCTTATAACAGAATGAAATGTTGCCTGGTCCTATGTCATCCTCACAATTGTTGGTATGTTTGAAAACATTGTTGAAGCCACTGTGTCAGTCCACCTCATTGAGGGTCTCCTCTTTTTCGCTAATGTCCCTCCTGATGACTGTCCAAAGTGAGACAAATCTTGCCATCCTCGCTTCTAAGGAGCATTCTGACTGTACTTCCTCCAAGACTGATTTGTTCATTTTTCTGTCAGTCCAAGATGTATTCAATATTATTCACCAACACCACAATTTGAATATGTCAATTCTCCAGTCTTCCTTTTTCATTGTCCAGCTTTTGAATGCATATGAGGCAGTTGAAAATACCATGGCTTGGTATTAGTCATCAAAGTCACATCTTTGCTTTTTAAGATTTTAAAGAGGTCTTTTGTAGCAGATTTGCCCAACAGGGTCTCTATGAGTTGAAATCGATGGCAATGGGTAGAGTAGGTAGGTAGTACCCAATGCGCTGTGTTGTTTGATTTCTTGACTGCTGCTTCCGTGGGCATTGATTGTTGATCCAAGTAGAATTAAATCCTTGGCAACTTCAATTGTTTCACCATTTATCATGATGTTGTTTATTGGCTTAGTTATGAGGATAAAGAAAACATACAGATCACAAACACATGAAAACATGTACAACATCCTTAGGAATGTACTTGTCTCTATTTCCTCTCTAGCTATTTTCTTTAAACCTACTATAATCAGTTTTTGCTACCAAAATTTCATCAAAAATATTCTTGTCAAAATTACTAATGACCACATTGATAAATCTAGTGGTCATTTCTCAGCTTTTATCTTATGGACCTATCTGCTGTATTTGACATAGATAATCGTGTCTACCATCTTGATATACTTTCTTACAGGACATGATACTCTCTCTGCTTTCTTTCTACCTATCTGATTGTTCCTCGTTTTCAGTGTTCTTAGCTGGACCCTCTTCATCTCTCTGACCTTTTTATGCTGGTGTAGCACAGGCCTCAGGCTTTGGTCTTCTTTTCTATCCACACTCACTCTCTTAATTATATATGTGTGTGTGTGTATATA
>NW_004444092.1:584565-621059 GCF_000243295.1 Trichechus manatus latirostris
GTTCGAATCCACCAGCCACTCCTTGGAAACCCTATGGGGCAGTTCTACTCTGCCCAATAGATCGCTATGAGTCGGAATTGACTCAGCGGCAACAGGTTTGGTTTTTTGGTTTACACATACATGTATGTGCGTGTATATATATACATATATATACATATATATACACACAACTCATTCAAATTTTATATCTCTAGCCCAGACCTCTCTCCTGAAGTCTATAAATATTTGGTGAATTAACAGAAGTATCTTCTTAAATGGGTACCTGTGAAACAATCATGCAAAACTTCAAAGAAAAAATAGGATTTAAACCCCTATACCAACTAGAACTCTTTGGTTATGTGTAACCACAAAACTACCTCAAACTGACTTTAAAATGTCTTCATAAACATAAATTGGCTATCTGCAATAACCGGAAGTTTATCCTTCCTTATTCATATTCAAAGTGTACAAGAGGGATCTTTGTCTCAACCTTCTGACCAAAATAACTGGACTTCCTTCTGAGCAAATCACCTTAAATCATGTGCTCATCTCTGAACCAATTACTCTGGCAATTGTGATGAAATTAACAGTAGACCAGTTAGAGCTGGTAACTAGTGTCGAGGTTGAGAATTGAATTTTTTTTTATAAGCAGAAGAGAATGCAAAGAGTAAAGGAACAGCTTGAAAGTGCTTATGTTTTGAGAGAATGGTTGGAAACCAGTGTAGTTGGAACATAAATTGCGTTGAAGTTTGTAGTGAGTAATGAAGCTGAAAACATAATTTAGAGCTAGCGTGGAAGAAAGAAGCAAAGCATGAGTCGCTATGTGTCAGAATCGACTTGGCAGCAACGGGTTAATTAACATACTCCAAGTGCGTTCTCTTTCTTTGTCTTGGAATTCAAAATATTAGGCCTGAAGATGTGGTGAAGATTAAATATTGTGTGAGGATGCCTCAAGTGGATATGTATGCTAATATTTTATTATTAAGATTTTTGCTTTTGTAATGATCATTTAAGAAGTGTTTTACAAGTTTTAAGCCCATTAAGAATGTATGATTAATATTTTCTTTGAAATTTTTGAAACTGGGATCAAAAGGATTTAATCCATTAAATGCTTACTGAATAAAACTGGAATAAAATCTTTTATGGGGCAGTCTAAATGTCTTTGTAGTCTTTGTACAGTATTTTACACAAATAACGTGCACCTTGTACATTTGTTTGCCAACTGCTTCGAACCCCTTCAGGTATTTTTGTAAGGGTGCTATGCTAAATTTTCTTCACAGCAACACGTAAAAAAAAAATTGGCATAGCAGTGTTTACGAAAATACTTCAAGGAGGAAGGAGCAGTTGGCAAACAAAACTAGAAGGTGCACATTATTTAGTAAATATAGTAATCTCAAAAAAATTAGAAATTCTACTTATTAGGATTTTAATAACCAATATATCCATGAGGTAATAATACCAATATCTTACTAGTAGAATTTTCTTGATATATTTTAAACTTTGCATTTTGTTTGAAACTTTCAATAGGAGTTGCCATATAAATACTACGTTTTCACTTTTAGCAAGCCGAAAATTATCCTAATACTTCTTATGACTATACTAGCATTTACCTGAATTTCTTTTCACTATCCACTTACAGAAAAAATAAATGGTCAGCAAACTTGTATTTTTACTATTCTTGATCTACAACAATAATAATCCAGAAACCAACAATAACATTCAACTATTATTATTATTACTATTATTAATAATGATTTAATTTTTATTGAATTGGATTATAATCACATATCTTTAACCAATGAGCATTGTTTCCTGGCCCAACGGATACCATGGATTTGAAACAAGCGCTGGTTTCAGAAACAAATGTTCTACACCAAAAGGAAATCTACAATATGTCTAGGCTCCCTTCTATCCTTTGACCCTCTTCTTTTTATTTCCTCTTTCTCCACTTAAGCTACAATTGAAAACAGTGACAACTATAACCACAGTCCCCCACGTAAACATGATGAAGAGATTGTGTGCTTTATTTTCGTGCATATACTCTCTGGGTCAGCAAAGAAAAATGAGCTGCTCCTCACTGTTTCAGGTCTCTGGGGAGGGGTCACATTCGTAATTGAAGAGGCTAAATTACATCCAGTCAGCCCGAGTAGCGTCAGGTATTGTTCTTTAACTGATATAACGTTCAGCCTCCATTCTTGCTTTATTATAGTCATTCGAGGTTAAACTATTGCTGTAAATTCCATCACAGTATCCCTCATTCCCCGCTCTACGATTATGTAGAAAGTAGCTCTGTGATGCTGCTGTCAAATTTATCTCTGAGTAAGTGTCCTTTTTCTATTTTATTTCAACGTATGACTCCCCATCCATTGAAAGTATTTCAATAAAAATATTTATTTTATTATTTCAGTAGCAGTCTAGCTCTGTGATGTTTCTGGCTGTTCATAATCTGAATAGCATTGAAAACAAAATAATGTTACTGCTTGTCATTTACAAGCTATCATTTGCACAACTCAGTACTATGACATGATAAAATTGGCTCTTAGAAAATTGTTAGCCACCTGAGAGCAAGCTAATATTATTCTGGGATAGAGATGGCATTGTTCTCTGGAATGGAGTACATTAAGAGTTAAATGACCAAGAACTACTTGGGAAGAAAATGAGTGGACTCCCTTTGCCTTATTGAAGGGGAGGATCAGGAGCACATACAGTTGTCCCTCTGCGGGGGATTGGTTCCAGGTCACCCTCGGATACTAAAATCTGTGGATGCTCAAGTCCCTTATATACAATGGTATAGTATTTTGCATATAACCTACGCGCATCCTCCCGAATACTTTAAATCATCTCTAGATTACTTATCATACCTAATACAATATAAATGCTATATAAATTGTTCCATCACAATTGAAGACTTGCTCTGGAAGGTAGCCTTTCTCTCCCCTGAGTTTTTTGAGCTCTTCTGGGAACAGTGGTGCCGCCTCGGCATCAACCTATGCCCCTGGTGATCTTGAGGTTCTTGAGGCTGTAGCGCTTTAGGGAGCTAGCCAGCCATCCCTTACTAGCCTTAATTTCCTTCCCCTCACTCTCCTCAACCCCCTCACACTTAGCCCTTGAGGGTTTACTTTGACCACTTAATTGCTTTTTAGGAGCCATTTTTCCCAGAAACAAAGGGTCCACACAAAGCAAGCACCAAACGAATGAGATGGGAGGTGAACAGTGCTCAAAGGAGAATGCTGGAGAGAGACTGAGGAGCTGTGAAAAGGCAGGAGGCCTCAGCAGGGCGTGCCTTCACATCATTTCATTCTCATGGCTTCAGCAGAGATATGTGACAAATTCAAGTTTGGCTTTTTGGAACGTTCTTTTTTGAATATTTTTGATCCATGGTTGGTTGAATCCGTGGTTGTGGAACCCATGGATAGGGAGGGCAGACTGTACTTGGAAGAATTATTGTCTATGAAAACTCTTAAAATATAAATGTGAATTTTACATGTAAACACCAACTAAAAGAAGAGGAGGAAACTGTGAAAATATAGATATTACTGCAGCTCAGCTATCTACATCAGCTTTTGGGTTTTGTTAAAGGGAGAGCCAAAATATTGGGCTTTAATTTCTTCCTCCCTGACATCCTTTTTCCCTACCTCCCTCCCTCTTTACCTTCCCTTATTTTTCTCCTTAGCTGATTATTATGAGATTAGAAAAATCACTAGCAGTGCTCACATTTTAATCTTCAACGTAAAAATGATGTTTTGTACCTAAAATATGAAAAATATATTTTTCACCTTAATGTCTTCATCTGCTTGTCAAAATCTTATCTTCCCTATTCTAAAAGGTATCATTTTTGTTAATTATAAAATGAATACATTTTCACACTAAAAAGTGAAACAAAAGAGAAAACCAACAGCATACCACCTACTCCAAAGAATTCTTCAGAAATCCCTTGGCCAAAATTGATCTCTTCATTCTCTGAAATCCCACAATCCATTTTTAGAACACTCTTATGACCATTTTTACATTCAAGCTGTGTAATAGTCATGTAAATTTTTATCTACTAGTCAGTTCAAATCCACCAGCAGCTCCTTGGAAACCCTATGGGGCAGTTCTACCCTGTCCTGTAGGGTTGCTATGAGTCGGAATTGACTTGGGGGCACACAACAACAACAGCAGTCTAGATTATTGGCTAAGGCCAAGTCTTAGCAACCACTAATTGCTCACAGTACAAAGCACATGAATCAATCTTGATTTAAAAAGAATGCAATGACTGTACATATCATTTAACATGATTTAAAGAAGCCATGGTAGCGCATTGGTTAAGAGCTCAGATGCTAACTGAAAGGTCTAAGGTTCAAACCCTTCAGCTGCTTGAGGGAGAAATATGTGGAAGTCTGCTTTGTGTAAAGATTTACTGCCTTGGAAACCCTATGGATCAGTTCTACTCTGTCCTGTAGGGTCACTATGGGTCAGAATCTACTCCATAGCAACCGGTTAACATGATTTACAATCGTGTCTCCAAAGTTGCGGAGAAAGCACACTAAAAAAAAAAAAAAATTACAGTGAGAAGTTAAAAAAAAAAAATCTCTTGTCCAAGATAATAAGACTAATTAACCAAGAAAAAGAAAATGTGATAATGCCAAACTCAAACTCAAGCATTTTGAAACAACGAACTTGTCATCCTGTAATATCTCCACCTAACTCTCAGTTTTCACATTGCAGAACACTTCATTAAAAATGAGCAAATTTAGTCTGCCCCTAAAATGCAAATCTAAGCAAGAAGAAAATCTTGTTGAGGGGGGGAAAAAAAAAAACTAGCCCTAAAAGCTTGCATTTAAAATTGGAAAGAGTCAGAGTAGGAAAGTGAGGGGGACAGATTAAAGCCATGTGCTGAAACACCTTATGGTTTTAATGTATAATTTAAGTCCAATTAACTGTAAGCTTCATTAGGTGAGGATCCAAAAGAGTTAGCAGTTGGTGTTGCTACTTGGAGAAGAGAATTGCCATACTCCATAAACAAATGCTAGCCAAAGTCCCCATGAACAAGCATTGAAAGAATGAGAAGAGAAAGTTGTTTACATTATTATGGTTTAAATACTTGAATACTTATTCCCAGGAGTCAGCTGTGTGGAACTGTTAAAAGCAGGAGTTTCAAAGTCATATGGATCTTGGTATAAATCCAGGTTCTGCCCATGTAACTTTGGGCAGCATACTTGATCTTATTATTTTCAGCTGTAAAAGCAGAATACCAATATACCCTTATCAGGAAACTATGTAATTACTTAACACAGGGCCACATATATAAACATTAAATAAATGGTAACTATTATTAGGAAAAGTCTGACTTAACTACAAGGTGTTGTTCGCTGCAGTTGAGTCAGCCCGGACTCAGGGTGACCCCATACAGGAGATAGTACCATTATGATCCATAGGGTTTTCATTGGCTGATTTTTGGAAGCAGATAATCAGGCCTTTCTTCTTAGTCTCTCTTAGTCTGGAAGTTCCACAGAAACCTGCTCAGCGTCATAACAATATGCAAGCCTCCACGGACAGACAGGTGGTGGCTGCACACGAGGTGCATTGACCAAGAACTGAACCTGGGTCTCCTCCACGGAAAGTGAGGATTTTACTACTGAAAGGCCACTGTCCTCTGAATAATGCCATAGGGTATCACATAAAAATGGGTTCATGTTTTTACTTCAAAAAAGATGCCACTGAATATAAAAAAAAAAAATCTGATCATGTAGTTAATTAAACATTTCAGGACACTAAACTGAGAGATATATCTTCATAGTTAAAGATCCACTCCCACCTCCATTTCTGTAATGGGCAGTCATTCCAGATTCTCTTGGGCACGTGGAATTTGCAAAAAGGCTTCCATCAATTCTCAGCGCTGTCATCTAGAAAATAAAAACAGAAAAAGTGTCGGTGTCAAACTAAGTTAAATATCAAAATGTGAAAGCTGACTTAAAAAAAAAAAAAACCTCTCTACCATATGAATGATTAATTTTATAAAGAAATGAAAATCCATTGTCCTGAGCACAAAGAATGTAACCATTACTGTGCTATAAATACCTGAGGCTGAATCTGGGGATACAGAAGGAAAAGGACAGTGAAACTCATGATGCCTTTAAAAAGCCCTTTTCTTACAGGGTTCTAAATCAAAAACAGATTATTCACCAAAAGCTTTTTGATACCTTGAAGGGTTTTTTGGCTGTTTCTTTGGAAGCTATCATTCACTAGTTCACACTGATGCAACATTAGCTGTCACTCAGAGATGAACTTAAAATTGCTGCCACATGGATGGAAAATCAGTACAAGGAAGAAAGTGCCTTTGTAAACTCAGAAAACATATTTTCTTTTAAATGGAAAGGCTGACCATGTGATAAATGCTTTTCATATAATGGATAAAACCACTCACTACTTCAGGAAGCATGAACAAGCCCTCTGAGACGTTCAGCGCTCCGATTTTTTTTTTTTTTTTCAGATCACATGCACGGTTTAACTTTTCTGGTTGCCTTCATAACATCTTGCATTTCTCTCCCTCATCTCCCAACTTCCTTTATTCTTCTGCTTCAAGGAAGAGCAATTAAAATAACTTTGTAAGTTAGAAAACAGAGCTTTGAATTGAGATTAAAGGAGCTAGGGGTTATTTGGCAGGCATGAGATGGATAATTGAAGTTTTTTAAATGTGTAAATGTTTTATGGTTGGTTCAATTTAATTCAACAAATGTTTGTTAAACACCAAAAATGTGCAAGACTTTGTGCTAGACGTCATAAGGGAGTGTGAAGAGGAGCCAATACGAAACTGACATTCAAGTGGCTTTAATATAGAAGGAAAATAGTTTTAAAGTACACAAATTATTATAATACAAGGCAGCTTGCTATAAATGCTTCAATGGGTCTGAGAGAGATTCAGACATATAGTTGCAGGAGGGTTGATGGTGAGGAAAGAAAAACTACTTTGCTTTCTCAAAGAAGGCTAAACAAACCTCATGGGAGAGAAAGGTAATCCAAGTTGGGAGAATGATCAGAGGCAGTGGATTCTGGAGATGTTGAGACTTTAGGACTAGCTGTAGCATAAGATAAATGAGGAAAAAGAATAGAAAATATTTTTAAAAGTAGATTGGCATAAAATCTTAGACTTGTGTGCTATGCTAAAAAACTTGAATTGTGTTATATAGAATTGTAAGGAGCCTTTAAAATTTTGGAGTAGTGAAGTTACACGATCAGAATTACAGCTTAGGAAAATAAATTGGCTGCCGCTATGTAGGTGTAATTGGAAGTGGAAGATATTGGCAAGGCCAATTGAAAGATTATTTGCAATAGGGAACACAAAACAATAAGATAGAAGATTGCAGTGGGAATGGAGAAGAGGGAACATATTTAGAAATGATTTTTGAGGATAGAGGTGGTGTAAATGGTTAAGCGCTTGACTACTGTCTTAGTCATCTAGTGCTGCTCTAACAGAAATACCACAACTGGATGGCTTTAACAAAGAGAAATTTATTTCCTCACAGTAAAGTAGGCTAAAAGTCCAAATTCAGGGTGTTAGCTCCAGGGGAAGGCTTTCTCTGTCTGTTGGCCTTCTCATCAATCTTGCCCCAGACTAGGAGCTTCTCCACTCAGGGACCCCAGGTCCAAAGGATGCGCTCTGCTCCCGGCACTGCTTCTTTCTTGATGGTATGAGGTCCCCAACTCTGCTTGCTTCCCTTTCCTTTTATCTCTTGTAAGATAAAAGGTGGTGTAGGCCAGAACCTAGGTAAACTCACTTTACATTGAATCAGGGATGTGACCTTAGTAAGGGTGTTACAATCCCACCCTAATCCTCTTTAACATAAAATTGCAATCACAAAATAGAGGACAACCACACGATACTGGGAATCATGGCCCAGACAAACTGATACACATATTTTTTGGGGGGACATAATTCAATCAATGACATTCCACCCTTTGGCCCCCCCAGAATCACATCCTTGCAACATGCAAAACATATTCATCCCATCATATCATAGCAGAAGGCTTAATTCCAAGTCCAAAATCCAAAAATTCCTCTTCATCTGCGAAATTTAGAATACAAGTTATCTGCTTCCAAATGTACAATGGCAGAACAGGCACAAGCCAGACATTTCCATTACAAATGGGAAAAAGTGGAGGAAAAGAAGGGATAACAGGTGCCAAGCAAGTCAGCAGAACACATTACATTAGCCCTCAAGTCTTTGAAAATAGCCCTCTGTTCTCTGAGACAATTTACACAATGGTACTGCCCTCCAGATTCTAGGTATTGGCCACACTCTCCGGATTCTGAGTGGAGGCCCCTCAGCCCTGGGCTTCAGTTCCACCTTCCAGGCCCACTGGGACAGCAACTCTGCTCACTTGGCTATAGACACACCATTCTCCTAGTCTATCTGAGTGACAAATACACCCTTAGAAACAGCAGAGGACATGGCTCCACCCTTTGAAACCCCTGAGGTCATGGCCATAACTTTTGAGACTGAGGCAGTTCAGCTTCTTGTGTTCCTTGTCTCTTCACCTTCTGCTTCCCGTGGCCTCTCCGCCTTCGGGCCCCGGGGCCATGGTGGCAGGGATGGAGGTTATACACGGGCCCAGCAACGTGGACTTTCACTCACCAAGGCTGACTTGGCTACAGCCACTGCTGAGTGTACAATCTATCTGCCAGCAGCAGAGACCAACACTGTGTCCCTGATATGGCACCATACCTCGAGATGATCAGCCAGCAACCTGGTGGCAAGTTGATTACATTGGATCACTTCCATCATGGAAAGGGTAGCGTTTTTTCCTTACTGGAACAGACACTAACTCTGGATATGGATTTGCCTTCCTTGCAAGCAATTCTTCTGTCAAAACTACCATCCATGGACTTACAGAATGCCTTAAACACTGTCATGGTATCCCACACAGCACTGCCTTGAATCAAAGGACTCACTTCACAGCAAATGAAGTGCAGCAGTGGGCCAATGCTCATGGAATTCACTGGTCTTACTGTGTTCCCCATCATCCTGAAGCAGCTGGCTTGGTAGAATGATGGAATGGCCTTCTAAAGACACAATTTACAGCATCAGCTAGGTGGCAATACCTTACAGGATTGGGGCAATGTTCTCCAGGAGGCTGTATATGCTCTAAACCAGAGTCCAATATATACTGATGTTTTTCGCATAGCTAGGATTCATGCCTCCAGGAGTCAAGGGGTAGAAATGGGACTGGCACCACTCACTAGCACCCCTAGTGACCCACTTGCAAGATTTTTGCTTCCTGTCTGCACATCCTTATGCTCTGCAGGTCTAGAGGTCTTATTTCCAACTGGAGGAATGCTCCCACCTGGAGACACATCACTGATTCCATTGAACTGGAAGCTAAGCATGACTCCTGGCCACTTAGGGCTCCTTATGCCTCCGGATCAACAGGCAAAGAAGGAAGTTACCATACTGGATGGTGTGATTGATCCTGATTACCAGCAGGAAATCGGATTGATATTACATAATGAAGGTAATGAAGGTAAAGAAGAGTATGTCTGGAACGCAGGAGAATGCTTAGGGCATCTCTTAGTACTCCCATGTCCTGTGATTAAAGTCAATGGAAAACTACAGCAACCCAATTCTGAAATGACTACTAATGGCCCAGATCCCCTCAGGAATGAAGGTCTGGGTCACCCTACCAGGCAAAGAACCACAATCAGCTGAGGTACTTGCTGAGGGCGAAGAGAATACCGACTGGAAGGTGGAAGAAGGTAGTTCTAAATACCAGTTATGGCCATGTGATCAGTTGCAGAAATGGTGACTGTAATTGTTATGAGTATTTCTACTTTATATGTGTACATCAAATATTTTTATTTCCTTCACTTATAAAATAAAAGATGTAAACAAGGCTAGTGTGTTTTCGATTATACACGGTTTAGTTGTATCATGTTAGGGGCAAGTATGACTTTGTAATTGTCTTTATTCAGAGAGTATATACAGTTTTGGGAGATGTGTACAGGTGGCAAGTTGACAAGGGGTGGACTGTGATGGTTGAGATGGTATGTTAACTTGGCTAGGCCATGATTCTCAGTGTTTTGGCAGTTGTATAATGCTGTGATCACTTCCCTGTTGAAATTTGATATGTTATCACCCCCATGAGAGAATCTGCTGAGTGGTACCGGTGGGGGCAGGGCCTATGGCAGATCACCACCCCCTCAGCCTTCATCTCTCCACCCTCTGCTGGCTACTTCCTTCCTGCTCGTCTTGCCAAGGTTTTTGTCTTGTTCCAGACCCAGCAGCTGCCTCTTATTGTCTCACCTCTGGTTCTTGAGACTTGAGCTAACAGTTTACCTATTGATCTTGGAATTCATTGGTCTTCACAGCCTGTGAGTGGGAGCCCTGCTCTCTGACCTGCCAACCTTGGGTTCTCCAGCTTCTGTGGCCATGTGAATTGGGAGGGGCCTCTACCTTGACCCACAGACTTGGGACATTCTAGCCTCTACAATCGTGTGAGATTTTTCCTTGATATAAATCTCTCTATATATATTTATATGCTTTACTGGTTTTGCTTCTCTAGAGAACCCAGCCTAAGAAAACTACTAATTAAAAGGTTGGTGGTTCAAATACACCCAGAGGCACCTTGAAAGACAAGTCTGGTGATCTGCCTTGAAAATCCTATGGAGAAGTTCTACTCTGCAACATGGGGTCACCATGAGTCGGAATTGATTCAATGACAACCAACAACATAGAAAGATTGATTGATGCCAAATTTTTAAGACTGAATCCTGCAAGGGAAGTAATGTCTTCTAGTGATTTAACCCTTTGATGACCCAATTATTTTCTGCTTTGAATTTCTTGTTGATACCATGTGTTTTTGCTAATGGAAATATGCTGAAGTATTAAGTGTGTCTGAATTTTTGGAGAGTAGTATGGATTTTTTTTTTCCTGCTCCTTCCCACAAGCCTACTTTAAGTGTTTAATGGTACATATGAAGTACCACTAATTATACCCTAGAGGTTTATTGGTACAAAGGTGTAACATAAAAATTTTCAAAATTTCTATTTTTCCTACCAAAAATTCAGACACCTCAGACAATACCCTGTAAAAAATAGCAATTTGCAGCACATATCCATTTCTTTAGTTCTAAACAGTCATAAAGGCCCTTGCCTTTTGGCAGCATGCACTGTCAGTGGTACAACAGCTTCCCAATAAACCCCCGAGGCTGAAAGATTTCATGGTCAAAATATGTGCTACCAGGCCTGAAAGAGTTAAGTAAACAAATGAAAAGAGCAGAGTCAGTTTTTGGACAGGTTGAGATTTACAGCAACAAGAGATTAAGTATTAGTAGGGTATTCACTCATTCAGCAAAATTTGGGGGAGACTCCGAGGTGTCATACCAGTACAAGGCAGCAGATACATAAACAGTAATGCAACTCTGTCCGGCACTCAGAAAGCTCCATGGAGAAAGAGACACACGGAAACAAATGCTCATAATAAAGTATTTAAGTACAATACATGAGATAGGAGCAAAAATATACTGTGGGTTTTGCAATTTAGGTACATTTCTGTGTGGAGTGAATTAAATGGTATATCTAAATGCTTTATAACCTCAGGACATAAAGAAAAATATTTTAGGTTGTTTTATTCAACTGTATCGCACAGTAACTACACTCAGTGTTTGTTTTTTGTTTTTCTAGAGCACAGTTTGTGGTTAATTACACATTGACAGTTTCGATTTTCACCCAGTTAGGAATTTCAATAATTCTACAAAATGTTTTTTTTTTTCTTTCCTAAAGTACAAATGTCCCAGAAATCAAGAATAAAAATCTTAAAGTGATTATTTTAGGTCTCTATAATCAATAAGATGTGCAATGGATTTCAGATGGTGTCATGGATTGAATTGTGTCCCCCAAAAATATCTGTCAACTTGGCTAGGTCATGATTCCCAGTATTATATGATTGTCTACCATTTTGTAATCTGATGTGATTTCCCTATGTGTTATATATTCTATCACTGTGATGTAATAAGATGCATTAGTGGCAGTTACATTGATGAGGTCTACCAGATTAGCATTTTAAGCCAATCTCTTTTGAGATATAGAAGAGAGAAGTGAGCAGAGAGACATTGGAACCTCATACCACCAAGAAAGCGGTGCTGGGAGCAGAGCACGTCATTTGGACCTGAGATTCCTGCACAGAGAAGCTCCCAGACCAAGGGAAGATTGATAACACAGACCTTCCTCCAGAGCAGACAGAGAAAGCACTCCCCTGGAGGTGAGGCCCTGAATTTGGACTTGTAGCCTACTAGACTGTGAGAGAACACATTTCTCTTTGTTAAAGCCATCCATTTGTGTTATTTCTGTGATAGCAGCACTAGATGACTAAAGTAGATGGTAAGGAAAATTTGATAATACTTCTGATAAGTATGCTTTTTAAAAACTTTTGCAATAGGGATATATGAGTAATATGTTAGAGGCTGGGCTGTCCTCGACTTAAAACTTTGGTGACCTGAAATTAAGAAGAACAAAGAATGGCAAAATATATGTTGTTGATATTTGGTAAGTGGATTACCTTTATATATTTGACTAAATATGGAACTTTATTTTAGGGACTTCATTGTGAACTTTCACAGCATGATTTAATAAAACTGTAGTATGTGAATATACAAACCAGTGTAAGAGTCATTACTTTTATTAAGAATATTACAGTGAATAAATTAACCTAAAACAATAAAACCTGAGTAGTTGATATATGTAAGTCATTTACATCTTGTAGACTCATTTGGGGAAGGGAAGAATAAATGCGTTACGGTGGAGGTTTCATTAGCACTTGCATTTCAATTGACTTCAAAGCAAACAATAAGAACACAAAAGCAATAAATACCATCCATAAACAAGAATATCATACAGCGTTTTTTGGTTTGTTTGTTTGTTTTTTTAGGCAAGATGTTCTGTGTCTTTGCACTTTAATAGCCCTGCTGAATTTTCAACATGAAGAAAGCTGAAGAGGCCTGCCTTAGTGCCATCACTGTACTTTGCAGCCATATTTTCTCCTGCTTTATTATATCACTTCACATTCAAAGCTACATATGTGATGGTGTCTCATGGGGAACGGTAAAGATGCTGCAGGAAAACTTAAATGCAAGACATTAGCACCTTTTGGCATTCTGTACCTGATGCTAAAGAGCTTGGTTTACGTGAAGGAAAATAAATATTCATCATTTCATACTCATGGCATATCGTTGTTGTATTCACTGGATTTATATGCCCAAAAATTTATTGACAGAAACAGATATTTTAAAGGTGTTTTCATTTAGCTTCTTATTAGTAAACTTATTAGTAAACTATACTGAAAGGACCTGCTCACTGCACTTTTGCGGGGAGAATAAAGCCAAAAGGATTCCCTCTGACAGCTGGCCATGTGCTCTATTTACACTACATCCTTTTGGGGAAAATAATTTGTTTTAATCCTGTCTAGATCAGTATTATTTTTAAAAATATCTTTGTCTCCTATACAAGACCAGAATGAGAATTTCAGATTTCGGTGTTGACAAGGTAGCATTAGAATCTCATTGGTGATCCAGCAAAGAGCTATAGAGATCAAAGCAGCAAAAACAAAATAAAAAATAATTACTTGTAGCAAATATGAAGAAAATTTATTAGATTTAAAGTTACAAGAAAGGGCCATTGGATACACTTTTGAGAATGGAAATCAATTAATACTTGGTAGGGGCCACTTGTCATAGATGATATGCCTCTAGAATAGAAGTTTTGTGAAAGCCCTTCTAGAACAGTGTAGCAAAGTCCTAGCAGGCATTTGACAAGCTCTCCTTTCCTTCTGCCCTCAGGAATGCCACTTCTTCAGAGAGATGTGTCTTGACCATCCTGTCTGTGATGGTCAATTTTATGTTTCAACTTGCTAAGATATGGTACCAAGTTGTCTGGCCAAACAGTAGGCTAGATGCTGTTATGAAGTAGTTACATATGACTAAATCAGTTAACCTTAAGTAAAGTAGATTACCTTCCACAATGTGGGTGGGTCTCAACCAATCAGGTGAAAGCCTTAAGAACAAAAAGGGAGTTTCCCTAGCGTGTATTCTGCTTCCAGACTATAAATAGACATTTTGCCAGAACTCCTTCACTCTTCCCATTGCCTGACCTAGGTATGGATTTTGGGACACAAGTCTGTAGGAATCTCCAGTGTGTCACCTGACCCACAGACCTGCACGGTGCATGGCTCATGGTCCTGTTTAATGAGCATTTTGGAAGAGGATAGGAAGGAGGGGAGAGAGGAAGAGAGAGATGGGATAGGAGAGAGGGAAAGAGAGAAGGATGGACAAAAGCACACACTATGAGTTATGATTCTTTTTGTTTTTTTTGTGAGGCATATACTAATTTGCACTGGTGTTTGACTAGGTTTGGATAACTTAACTGCTTTGGCCCTCATTTTTTTAAATGAAAATGAGAACCAGAATTGCATGACTGCTGTCAGCTCTAAATGACACACTCGTGAAGTGTTTTGCAAATTACAAGGCATAATACATAGAAATTTATAATCTATAAAGCCCTAAAGAAACGTAAGGTATTATTATTAGCTGAGGTTACTGATTTGTCCACTAAGCGTAAATGCACTACTAATGGTTTCATCCTGGTTTCCACTTCATTGCATAAGCACATCTGATACTAGGAAATTGAGTGTCATTCTTAAATGTTTGTAGTGTCTTTATTCAATTAACTTGCTGTTAATTTTGTACTTGAGAATATCTTTACTGCAAGGCAACACAATAATAACGACAATAATAATTTACATTTCTGAACCGTTATTATTAGTCTGAAACCGTTTTAGGCTCTTTATTACTTTTATCTCATTTAATCCTTACAGAATCCCATGACTTGTTACTGTCAGATGGCATCGAGTAGACTCTGACTCATAGAGACCTGATGTATAACAGATGAAATGTTGCACGGTCCTGCAACACCCTCACAATTGTTTCTATGTTTGAGCTCATTGTTGCAGTCATTGTGTCCCATGACCTAGCAAATAATTATTCTTATCTTTGTTTTACCGATGAATAAACTAAGGCATAGATAAAGTAAGTAACTTGCTCAAGGACGCACATCTAGTAAACAACAGAATTTGCCTTTGAAGAGGGCTTCTTGTCCTAGGGGTGACCCTTTTAACCTGGGCACTGTATGTTTCTGAAAGGGCAGTATACATATGATTCTGCAAATACATGGCCACTGACATTTCTCCTGAGAATGGATCTTAAACCTAGAATTAAAAAAAAAAAAAAAACTAACATTGCTGTCGAGTTGATTCCAACTCATAGTGCTCCTATAGGCAGAGTAGAACTGCCCCATAGCGTTTCCAAAGAGAGGCTGGTGGATTCAAACTGCTGAACCTTTGGTTAGTAGCCAAACGCTTAATCAAGGTACCACCAGAGCTCCCTTAAATCTAGAATAGTGCTCATCAGTAAAGTCAAGATCATCTTTGCATACTTGGTAAGCATACAGGACTGTGACAGGTTGATGCCAGAATCAGCAAATGCCCAACAAGTTTGCAAAGAATTATCCAATCACTCAAAAATCATAATTCTTGGCCTTTGGTTTTGTCCTGAGATAATTTCTTACTTTCCCAGAATCTTCATTTTTGTGATCAATTTAGAGATTCTCAAAGGGGAAAGAATGTATATCAGAATCCCGAAGAGGCTTCTGCATACTACACAAATCTCTTTAATACACCCCATTTCCTCAAATATATCCCATAAAAGCTCTCTCTTTAGTGCGAGGTGGTATGTCCAGTTATCAAAAGGTAGATTCTATTACTGTTGGTGTGTTAGGCTTGGAGTAAAATTAAGAATCACAGATTAGCCAGTTAGAGATTAGTAGGGGAAGGATATGGAGGACAAATGGAGAGATGGATTTTGGTTTATGCTGTTCTAATATAAATTGATCATTGCTTTCAGTGCTATACTAGAACTATAATTCTAACCATGAGATATAATAATAACAACAGCTGAAATTTACTGAGTTTTCTCTATGCTTAATACTCTGTTAAGTATTTTAACATGCGTCAGTGGATGGCTTCCTAATGACTAACCTATAAAATAAGTATTCCTGTTACATCACTTTACACAAGGAATTATGTCACAGAATTATTTACCCAAGGCTACTCAACCATGTGAATGATGGATCTGAGATTTAAAGCCAAGTCAACCTGAATTCAAACCCAAACTCTTATCTGGACTTGCAATATTGCCTTTCCAGAACCCAAAATCACCCTCCAATACCTCCCAACATAGGGGTGTGTATGCATGTGCTGGCATGTGCGCGCACGCGCACACACACACACACACACACGCACTCACTCACTCTTCCTCAGTTTAATTAGAAATCTGCCTGGATACTTAATGCCTTGTTGTTGGCTCTACAGAACTGGAAAGGAACTACGCTTAGGTTTGGGACACCAATGGAATGCTATAAAAAGTAGTTTGTAATTTCTATAAATGTATAGTGAAATACCATGTGCCTTCTCAGCATATGTTATGTGCAACAGAGCCTCATGGCATGTAGTATCATGAAGTAAAAAGGTATTCCATATTCAGAATGTTCTAGAGTCTGAAACTAAACCCTTCAAGTGCTAGAGCCTTCACACATGTTTTATTCTCAATTATTGTTGATGAATATGCCGCTAAGGATTTCACCAATATCCCTGTTTCCTTAGGCAGGCCACTGAACATGACAGCAAGACTCTTGCCCAGTGTATTAAATCTATAGTATTTCTGTCTTCTCCATCTCTCATACTGCCAAATAACCTTTCTCCTGTTGTAATTATGCTTGACTCTAAGAGCTTCTGTAAAGACTGGAAAAGCAAATAATTAAACTTACTAAGAATTTGGTATTAAATGGGAGTTAATAAGGTGTCCAGGGGAGAGTAGTGTTGAAATAGGGTATCAAGGGTTAGAAGTGAGAGAAAGGGTGGCCATCACTTTCAGACAGTCAAAGTTCTTTTGATAAGATGAAGGGGATATTAATGGACATTGATGCATGGATTCTTAATTTCTTATTTGAAATAACTTTCATATAGAAATATCTCTGCTATGTGATCGTTAAGAATCAATGAAACCTTGATTTTAACTTCTCCTAAATCCTCTAATTAAAAGAGCTAGGATTCTTATCAAGTAATTATACAATGCAGGTGCTACATATTTTAATTATCTCTTGAAACTAAGCAATGGTATTCCAATATTTTAAATCCTTTTCGTGGAATATCTCCACATTTTAGATTAATTTAGCAAGCAGAGAAACACCTAGCCCTTACAGCATTTTGTATCTTTAAAGACTTCTATAAACAAACAATTAATTCCACCACATTTTGGCAGCCAGGTATTAATTACCTATGTTTTATAGAGGTAGAGCCTGGGTTGCAGAAAAGGCTTGTGACTTTCCTCAGACATCACATCTGTAAGATTGTCTAGACTATAACTGAGATTTAGAATATGGTATAAACTCATCAAGCATCATACAAAATTTTGAAAGGGAGGGAAGTTTTAGGATTTTCTTTAAGTACCACACTGAATAAAAGTTGGCAATTATTTCATTGCCACAAGAAAATGATGAAATTAAAATTCTACTGAGTTTAATTCAGAAGTTGTCATAACCTATGCCTTTCAATTCCGGCAAAAACTCTAATTATATGTTTGGATATTAACTTATCTCTTGACCCTTAGACAAATTTATTACTGCATACAATGCTCTAAGCAACAACAGGAGATTTTTGAATAATTGTATACAGTAAGTAAAAGCAAGGTACCTGCTCCTAGAATTTCCGATCAGAAATTAGGTGTTCAGAAGACTAGAATATTTTTGAACTTTATAAAAAGAGAGGTTGCATTTTTAAACTAGTATTTATTGAACGCACTAAGGGTTAGGCAATCTGTTCGGCATTTTTATATGGATTCATAACGCCTTTAATTCTCACAATGAAATGGACTCTTCCCTTTATTAAATAGGTAAAATGAGAGGTTAAGTAAACTGCCCATAGCCACAAGTCAGCGAGGGGTAGAGCCAGAATTCGAAAGTGATTCTTCTGATTTCACAAAATCTAGGCTCTTAAATCACTACTCTTTAGCACCTCTCTAGTCTCTTTGGTATTTTGCATTTAGATATTGGATTACAGTATTTTAAATCTGCCTAGATTAAGTAAAAACGACAAAACTGAAAAGAAAGAGTATTTATAGGACTCCTCAAGACTAACAAAATTTAACAAATGAATTGGTTTTTACTCCTGTGCTGGCTTAATTCATAATTTAGAGGGGAAACTTACTTTCCTTCAACTCCAAGCCTAGAAAAGTGCTTCTCAGGCTCCCCTGTCTCTATTTTCAGGTCTTCTTTGAAGGTAAGTTTCAAATCCCTTATTAGATCTAGCTCCCGTTTTCTCTCCCCGTCTTCTAAATTCTAGACTGCTCTATGTAATGGGGAGCCACTTGAGGCTGGCTTTATTAGGGAAGCTGATATTCTACATCAAGTCATGAGACAAAGCCTAGATAATTATCCATGCCTATAAATGTCCAGGCTTGTTTCAGCTATAGACATTTAAATCATATTCCCAACTTCCTATGCCCAATTTTACCTACCACAGCATGTGTGTATTCTCAACAACAACAAAAACAAAATAATTAAAACAAAAAGGCTTATTTCTTGTTTTAAAGGGAAATGTTTATATTTTAAAGGTAATTATATCCTGACAAAGAGTAGACCAACTAAGCTAGAAGGATAAGAGATGGGGGAGAAGGAGAGCTACATAAGAAAGGGATTATAAGACTGAAAAGGCAGGTTGAAGGAATTGGATATTATTCTGCAAACACAGAAATCCATGTAAGTTTGTTAGTGGAGAAACTGCATGGTAAAGAGTGATTTAAAGAATGTTAATCATGGTGAGGTGAGTGGAGACATAAGCTAAGAAGTTCAGTAAAATTAATATATGACTTTTTTTTTCAGAAAAGTTTAAATTCATAAAGTGATTTTAATAGTAGCCAAGGACATACGAAACTGTAACTACAAAATAATGAGACTATTTTCCTTCATGATTAATGGGATCAGTCTATTTAGAGCCATTCAAGAGCAATTCATTGTTTCATCTACATCTTTTCTACAGTACATTACCTTAAGTACTGGAGTGCTCGGAAATGTGTAAGTCTTGATGTCCCTTTCCCTGGAACTAACGATGTAGTTGGGTAAATACATAAACTCAAATATATCAGGTAGTACAGGTGAAGTACCAGGAATGGTACAAAACAAATGCTCAGAACAATCAACCAGATGAGTTGATCAGTAAGACTTCATGTTCAAGGCAGGAATTTGAACATACACTTGAAAAAGAGAGTTTTGATTGATGATATGGGTAGGGGGTGGTTAGTGTGCATTAAAGCATTTCATTTCTGGCGTTAGCCAAGCTGAAGTGAAGGGAAAATATTGGGGAATAACAAACAGAACCACCTGATAGTAGAACAAAGTCTCTTGTAGAGGAGTAACTGTATACAGAAACTTTAACGACTGAACAGAGTTTTGAGATTTTTTTTTTTCAATATAAAATAGAGAAGCACAAAAAGTTTTGTTGGCAAGGAGATACATGATTAGAGTATTTATATTTATTTATTCAGTAAAAGGAAAAGAGAAGAATGGATGGGAGTAAGAAGATGCCCCTGGAGAAGGACATCATGCTTGGTAAAGCGAAAAAGAGGAAGACCCTCAATGAAATGATTTGACACAGTGGCTGCAATAATAGGCTCAAGCATAACAATGATTGTGAGGATGGTGCAGGACTGGGAAGTGTTTCGTTCTGTTGCACATAGGGTCGCTATGAGCCGGAACCGACTCGACAGCACCTGACAACAACAGCAAGATGCCACCACCCAAGGCATGACTTTAAAGTGTTATCTTGTCTCTTTCGTTTCCCGTCTCTAGCCAATGTCACAAATCTGCAACATCTAATTTCTGTTACTTTCTATTCAATGAGTGCAAGTTTTAATTTATTTAAATATTGGGAAGAAGGAAAATAAAAAGTTTTAATTTTATATTGCCCTGTATTTATGTGAAATATTGTCATTATTCAAATGAATTTTAAAAATTAATTAGTAGACATCCTATAACTTAGTCTCAAGGGCTCTCTTTATATTGTCTACTGCTATGCAAGTTGTAATTTCCTTTCCTTTCAAGATAAAAATCAATAGCTCATCAGATTTTAATTTCTAAAATTAAAACCCAGTTTATATTTTCTACTGGCACAAACGTGTCCTAAAAATTTGCCACTGAATAGGAATTCACTCTTAAACATAACTCGAATAACACCATTTTTTTAAAATCAAAGAGGGAAAACAGAAAAACAATTTGCAGAAGACATATGACAGCTATAGCTTGAATATTACCTCCCATATAAATAATTCCTACCTTTTCTGTTTGTTTTGTGAAAATTAAGAGTGAAGAAGTCCAATTGTGCTTTTGATAAAAAGTGGAAGAGTGGAAGAATTCTGTTTCCCTGTCCAGGTATGTTTGGAAGGGCATAGAAAGGATAAAGTAGAATTTGAATCCTGTCTTAGTGTTATTATATAGAAATACCACAAGTGGGTGGTTTTAATGAACAGAAATTTATTTTCTCAAGAGTTTAGGAGGCTGCCATTGTTGTTAGGTGCTGTCAAGTCAATTTCATCTAACAGTGGCCCTGAGGCCCTGATGGTACAGTGGTTAAGCATATAAGGTGGCTAACCAAAAGGTCAGCAGTTCGAATCCACCAGCTGCTCCTTGGAAACCCTATGCAGGGCAGTTCTACTCTGTTATATAGGGTTGCTATGAGTTGAAATTGATTTGACCGCAGCGGGTTTGGATTTTGGTTTTGTTACAGAATAGAACTGCACCATAGAGTTTTCTAGGCTGTAATCTTTACAGGAGCAGATCATCAGGTCTTTTCTCCTAGGGAGCATCTAGGTGGGTTTGAACCGACAACCTTTCAGTTAGCAGCCTAGTGTTTAACTGTTGTGCCACCAGGGCTCCTTTTAAAGAGGCTAAAAGTCCTAATTCAGGGTAACGGCTCTAGCGAAAGGCTCTGTCTGCTCTAGGGCAAAATCCTTGTCTCAGTTTCTCTAGGTTCTTCTAGGCATTCCTTGGAGACCACCGCATGGCATCTATCTTTACTCCATTTGTGCTTGCTTCTCTCTGTGTCTAATCAAAAAAATCCTGTTGCTGTGGAGTTGATTCTGACTCATAACCACCATATAGGACAGAGTAGAACTGACTCATAGGGTTACCGAGGAGCTGCTTGTGGATTTGAACTGCCGACCTTTTGGTTAGCAGCCACAGCTCTTAATAGAATACTCTGCCACCAGGGCTCCAATCTGCTCTTTTTATATCTTACATCATTAGATTTAAGATATACCTGCATCGATATGGCCTCATTAATATAACCAAGAAAACCCTATTCCCAAGTAGGATTACAGCATAGGGGTTAGCATTCCAACACATATTCTGAGGGGACACAATGCAATCCATAACAGCTTCTAATGTCTCCCATATTCCTTTTCCATAGTACTTCCTTTATGAAACCATGACTCATGAACGTGAAGGGGAAATGACATCAACTTTGTCCCCATGCCCACGGCAATTTCTGCTTGATTTGGGTCTCTGCTGCCTCCCTGTTGTGTGCAGAACTTCAGGAGTGGTGAGTGACCAGGACATAGGACCCCATGGAGAATAGAGATGGTTACAAATAAGTTTGTTTTCCTATTTCTCCACTAAACATATCCGATTCTCAGTGGAAACCAAAAGTATTCAATGGAAATCTCATTTGTGTGTAAGAGAAGCTTTAGATATACTTAAAGAAGAAAGAAAAAACTCTTCAAAGGCTCCCTTCCTTTGAAATAGACAAAAAGGAAAGGTGAAATTCATCTGAGGACTGCTCAAAGGAATCATAATCTCAGTAAAAAGGGAAAAATGAAAATATGTTCAAAGCCATCTTTGTTTCTTCAGAAATATTTTACAAATGCAATCAAGGAATATTTGCTTAGAGCAATAAAGTCTGACTCACAAGAGAAAGAAAATGATGCACATGGATGTTTATTAGAAAAGTGTTCTTCATTTGAAGTAAATTCGTTTAACAAAACATTGAATGTACAGGATTAAGGTGAGTAAGGATTAAGTTTCAGGAAATAGATAGCCTAGAATGCAAGAACTTTCAACCGGAAACTTTCAAACTTTCAGCATAATAAAGCATATTTCGGGAATTTCTGAGAATCTATTAAATACAATGATGTGAAAATGAATGGTTAGCCTTGGGAAACACACTTAGTTCTATGGTACTGAGGGTGTCATTGGCCAAAGTTAGTAAGCGGCTCATCAAACATTTTCAATTAATTTGTGGTCATTTGATGCTATTGCTAAAACAAATGGTGCCAGTTTTATACTGGAATACAGTAATAGAATTTTTTAAAAAATTTAATTCATTTATAACTAAAAAGAAGGAAGGCAATGTTTGTATTCTCAAGAAGTAACTTTTTGACTCAATTCACATAAGACAAAACGTATTTCCTGGAAGCTAGTAATACTTGGGTAAGGGTGAGTCCCTGGGTAGCATAAAACTGTTAAGTGCTCAACTATCAGCTGAAAGCTTGGCTGTTCAAACTCACCCAGAGGCACCTCGGAAGACAGCCCTGGCAATCTGTTTCTGAAAGAGGTCACAGCCTTGAAAGCCCTCTAGAGCAGTCTTACTCTGCACACATGGGGTCGCCATGAGTCAGAATTGACATGCAGGCAACTAACAACAAGAAGAAGGGTGAGAGGTGTTTCAAAAATGTCTGATCACTAGACCTGATGTGGGGAAGTCAGGATTGTTCTCAGAGTTCAAGGGATTACAGCGAGCTGGAGGAGGGGAAAAATGCACAAGAGTGGAGAACAGAAGTAGCTAGTTTCTGCTTGTTTCCAAAGTGGGACACTAATGTCCTGTCTCATCCAATTGACGTGGTTGATCAAGGAATTCTTTCAGGCTCAGGCATGAGAAAGCAGACTAGAGGCAGGAGGCTACTCTAAATCTCAAACCCATCATCGTTGTCTAGAACGGCGTCTGGTAATTAGATGAAGTGGTGTAAACAGCAGTAGTTTATCAAAGAGGAACCTGTGTTTCCACTCCTTTTCTGCAGTATCTAGCTGAGTGATCCTGAGAAAGTTATGTGACTTCTTGAAGTCACAGTTTCTTCATCTATAAAAGGGGATAATAATGTCTACCTCTCTGAGTTCTTTTGAGTAGTAAATAGTACTACTTAGTACTTACTGTTGTTGGTGGTTACTGTTGAATCGATTCCAACTCATGGTGATCCCATGTGTGCAGAGTACACGGCTGCATAGGGTTTTCAAGGCTGTGACCTTTCAGAAGCGGATTGCCAGGCCTGTCTTCCAAGCCACCTCTAGTTGAGTTCAAACTGCCAAACTTTCAGCTAGTAAGAAGTTCGAGCACTTAACTGTTGGCACCACCCAGGGACTCCACAGAGATGTTCCTCGATGGTTGCAATAATGTGAACCAGGGAAACTTGGACCCAATTTTATAGGGCAGGTTGATTCTGTGGTGGTATACACACACACAAAAAGCAGAGTTTATGAGTTTTAAAGATTTTTTAATGTATATTTTTTATACTTTTGAAAGTACTTGCACACACATTATCATTGAAAACTCCTTGGGGGGGTGCAAGCAGTTTACACTTGACAACTAATGGAAAGGTTGGCCGTTTGAACCCATCCAGCAATGCCAAGGAAGAAAGGTCTGGAGATCTGCTTCCATGAAGATTGCAACAGTAAGAAAACCCTGTGGAGTAATTTTACTCTGTAACACATGGGGCCGCCACGAGTTGGAATCAACTCTATGACAACGGGTTTTTTGTTTTTTGTTTTTTGCCAGTGAACTCTCAACATAAAAGGTGGACAGAACCGCCATTTGTCTCATTATTGGGTATGGAAACTGTAGAATATAGGAGGCAAAGGGTTTGCTAAGTCGCAAATGTAGCAAACAGAAGAAATGTAATCCATGTCTACTATCTTCTAGTTAATTATTTTTAGACCACTGAATCAAGCACTCTATCAAACACGTGTCATTGTTCCCTTGCCACATGGGATAATTTTTTAACTTGCAATATGGTTTCCCTGAGGGGGGTCCTGTGAAATTATAGAAATAATAATCATCGGATATTTGAGCTTCATGAAAAGTGAAGTGTGCCTTATAAATATTAAATGGTAGGTGGCTAGAAATATAAAATAGCTATACTTTAAGCTTCTGGCAATGATTAAACATACTTTTTAATAGCTGCTCTTTCTGGGTTCTACTATTTTTAAATCCAAGACTTGGTAATGCCTTCTCTTAATGTTGCCTTTGGCATGACTTGCTTCCTCCTACCCACAAAATCTGTTACATTATATTGGCATAAATAAATGTCGAAGATATTATTCTAAAAAAAGGTAGTATTAATTGGGGACCACATAAAGAAAAGCAATGAGAATGAATGTGGTGAGGATATTTTAAATCCAAGAGAAGAACCGGCTTGGTTGATTGTTGGGAATAGTCTGTCCATAAAGAAGAGTGGTTCCTAATGAGGATGGATGTATCACCTAAGTGTATACGAAACAGCAGCGGCAAGGAAGAAATTGTGATACATGTAGAGAGCCTTTTCTTTGAACAAACGCCTGTTAGAAGACTACGTCTGAAGCCAGTAGAAAGCATTCTCCAATGTATTGTACGATAACTAAAATGGCATGATGGAAACAAATATCATCAAGCCATAAGAAGCTAGAAATCGTGAGTTCTTTTGTTTGGAAAACGAAATAATTTTCCACTGCTCAACTGTCTGAGAAGCAGACACTGCATCTTTTACTCAGTTGACAATTTGTTTCCATTTCATAATCAAGATGAATTGATGTAGGATATGAAAATTATTTTGTAGAGGAATAAAAGACATTTGTGGGGTTGGATATATTAATGACATGATTTTAGTTCAGATTTCACTGAAAACAATTGAGATAGATAAAACAATATAGGAAAAGCATGCTTTCCAGGTGCCTGTTTAAAAGTGTGTGAATTATTGTATTTATTTGTTTTTACTTTCAGTTACTTCAAAGAAAATATGCATGTAAATATATAGCAAATATTTATTATAAAATGAATATTGTACTTAATACTTCTCAGAGAGAAAAAAATCATAGGAGATACAAATATTTTTGTCTGTCATGCTATTATGAAAGGATAAGAAATTCTACTTCATTTCTAAGTAACAATAATACCACCTTATGGTTATAGTACATTTTGTCTGAGAGCTCAAAAGGTCAACTCCATGCAGGTATAACAGGATTTTATCATTAAAATTAATGGCATTTCTGGTGGTGGACATTCAAAAATGATAAATAGCATCTGATTTCTGCTGTGTTGGCATAATACAGGCACTGAGAAAAATTCAGAAATTTGTGGCTTCATATTTTCAGATCCATAAATAGATAAAGAGAACCATCTAGAGACTCCTATAAATTTTACATGAATTTTCCAGGAGTCAAGTTTGAATCCTAAAAGTGAAACATACGTTAACATAAAAGGTTCATCTTCATTTTAAATTACTCATTTGAGACAGATGTAAAGTCTTTGCTTAGATTTAGAAATATGTGAGATGGTACACAATAAATTTCTAGAAATATTAAAGACAAAAATATGTATTGCAGTGTAATCTGAAATTCAGACATATTCCAACTACTTCTCAATATATTGGTGAAAAGCAGTCAACTCAAAATTATGTTTTGGTCACTATCAAAGGGATATCTGTGATCATGAATGTCCTGATTATTTTATACTTTTTATATTCCGAAAAAAGACTTAGTGATATAAGAAGATAAAAAGATGAATGAAAATATGGTCTATGTGCTTCTGTAGATGTTACCCATGCTACTTAGCATTGATTACACTATAATTTTAGATGACATTTTAAAATATATAAACATATATTCAAAAGTCATTTTATATAACAGTCACCTCTCAGAGTTTCAGAGGAAGAATGGCCCTTAGGAATCATCTAATCCTCTTCCTTATTTTACAGCTAAGGAAACCGGAGCACAGAAAAATTAAAGTAACATATCCTTAGGTTTTGCAGTATAAGTTAGTAGCCAAGCTAGATAAAATGTCCACGTCTACTGACTCACTTTAATGTCATTAGGCTTAACCACTGATTTAAGGGTAAATTAAGACCTTTAATTTGCCTGTTTGTATATAGTAAAAAGAAGTATGTATCAGGGAGCAATAAAATATTCAAAATAGAACTGTTAGTTTCAATAAATATTTATTAAATGATTGGTTTAATTAGCTTAGTCAGTAGTGCAACTAATTCACCGTCACCTGAATAAAATGTGACTGAACCTTAATGAGTAATCTGTACCCATTCATTTAATCAGAATATAATAAACGCCTATTAAGTGTCAGGTACTGTTCTAGGCATTTGAGATACAGGAAGACAAAAAGGTAAACCAAATTTTTATGCAATATACATTCTTTTCAGTAGGAGAGGGCACAAAATAAGTAAATAAAATATATAATAGGTTAGTTGGTGATGCATACTTTAGAGAAAAAATAAAGCACTGTGTAAGGGAGCCCAGGACAAGATAGAGTTCCATTCGAATGGGTGTATAGAAAAGGCCTAATTTAGAAGCGAAAATTTGAGCAAAGTTCTGAAGTCAATGAGGGAAGAAGCCATGAGGAAGAGCACTCCAGTCACCAAGAATAGCAAATGCTAAGATTCTCAGTGGGGAGAATGCTTGGTATGTTCAAGAAACACCAAGAAACCCAGAGGAGTGGAATAGGGGAGCAGGTTACAAGTGGAGGAGTTCAGCACAAAGAGATCAGGGAACCAGGTAGTGGGGCAGTTTCTTAGGACCCTGAGACCATGGAGATTGTCTCCAGCCTTTAAATATGAACCCTTCTTAGAACTTCGAACAGAAAAAAATGATCTGATCTTTCTTACATTTTACAGGATCACTCTTTTTGCTGTGATGAAGACTATAGTGAAACAATGGTAGAAGCAGGGAGGTCGATAAGATGCTATTGCAACAAAGTAGACAAGACATGATGTTGACATTGAATGTTATTACCCCCAAAACTCAGCCCTCTGGGGAATCCATTCCCTACTGTTTGTTTCAGTCAGCGTGATGCTAAATTTCATGTGTCAGCTTGAGTAGGTTATGATTTTCAGTGATTTGGCAGAAACTGATTTCTGTTCCATACTAGAATGGAATGAAATTACCTTCTATGATGTTATCTGATGTAATCAGCCAGCCAGTGGAAAGAGGAGTTTTCTCGGGGTTGTGATCTACCTCCAGAATATAAGTTGGTGTTCGAACAGAACTCTCTCTCTCAACCCTGCACTGTTCTGATCACCTGACCTACAGATCTTGCAGAGGTCTCCAGCCTGACCTACAGATTCAAGACTTGCCAGCCCCACAATTACATGAGACATTCTTTGAAGTAAATCTCTCTCTCTCTCTCTCTATGTATGCACACACAATATACATATATACATATATTACATATATACACATACATACATATATGTAATATATATGTATTTATATATATATATACACATATATCACTGGTTTGGCTCCTCTAGAGAAGCCAAACTAAGACAAGAGGCAGATGGAGCACTTAAACTGAGTAATTTGAGAAGATTTTAATGAAGGAATTATTTCCAAGGGTGAGCTAAGGTTTAAAGACTTCAGCAATAGGTAGTTCGATACACTGAGACTATTAATAACCAGATCCAATGCCAAGGAGTTGATTCTGACTTATAGCAACCCTATAGAACAGAGTAGAACAGCCCTATAGGGTTTCCAAGGCTGTAAATCTTTACGGAAGCAGTCTGCCATATCTTTCTACTGCGCAGTGGCTGGTGGATTAGAACTGCTGACCTTTCAGTTGGCAGTCGTGTGCTTACCCACTGTGCCACCAGGGCTCCTTGATACTAGTAATATTAGGGAAAAAAATACTACCCTCTAGTTCTAAATGAACAAGGAAAGAAAGCTATTACTGGAGCCTCCTGACAGAAGTTACAGCTTTTTCTAAAGGGACATAGTCAACTCGATGGCAGTTGAGCTGGAAGTCAGCTACGGGAATAAATATCCCGACATTGTTCTCCTCTCTCCCTCTAATCACCTGTTGTATACCCTCTTGGTGTGCCCAATCAAAAACCAGAAGGCAAGGGAATGTGTCAAAGTAGCCCATATGGGGCAGACTCTTGGAGAGACAGAGCAGGGTGGGGAGTGGATGTGGAAGGGTAAACCGAAGATATCAGCACACTGTTCTAACTCACCCCCCATGTACACACATGTATATACTAAATTGTTAAGAACTTACTGAATCTTGTTTAGAGAGGACACATGTGTGCAGAAACTTAAAATATACATATTTATTATAATATTTCATAAATTTGATTAAGTAATAAAAGTTGTTCATGAGTTTTTTATTCTTGAGTAATGTATAAAATTTAAATATTATGGAATTTATTTTAAAGTATTCTATTCAGTAAAAAAAAAGATGTACATGTACTCATCTCTATACTATCAAATCAGACATGTAGTAATTATTAGTAGTAGTTATTGAACACGTGTTTGGCATTTGAGAGATTTTCTGGAAGATAAAAATATATTTAATTCATTCAAAGTTCTACTTATCATCTTGTTTCCTGGATTCTTCTTGCTTATCTTGACCTTCATAGTACCATCAATCTAAGCAGAAAATATATAGAAAATAACAACACTGAAATACAAATAAATATTATCTTTTATAGTGCTTTCTACTTTTCAAAGCATTTCACATATAACATTTCAATTCGTAAGGAAAACGTTAGTAGTAAGACACTTACAAACCTGACTGAGAAGGGAATTTCTGGGTTGTGTGGAAAATAGAAGTTGTCAGCAGTCCAAACAAAAACTGTTTGATAGTCTAATACAAGTTCAAATGGATTCAGTTAGAAACCACCTATGATTCAGTGGAATCCCTATGATTTGGTGAAGGCTAGAGCGTAAGAATTTTTAAGGGTAGAAGGGCAATTTTCCCCACCCTTCACACCTAAACATGCAGGTGTTGTTCTGCTGTGATTCCTCAGTGTATTTCCAGGCACTTATTAAAATAAACAAATGATTAAAAAAAAAAAAAACCCTATCTTACTCCACTTCCTTCTCCAAGAATCACCTGATTTCCCTCCTATTCATTGTCAAGTTTATTGAAAGGCATGTCTGCAGTTGCTGTCTCTATTTCCTTGCCCTCCCTCGTACTCTCTTACTCATTCAACAGCCTACTTTATTTTGTCTTTGATTTTTTCTCCTCTTCACAAAATCTGTTCTCATCATGGTCACTAATGACTTCCAAATTCCAAATCCCATGAAGATTTTCAGCACATTGGTAGCAGTCAATAGAGTTGAACATTCCTTACTTAGTGCCATGTCACATATTCAGTTGTCTTTGGACATCCAGCCTGGTCCACATCTCAGCTATCTTCTGTAGCCTTTTCAAGGCTTAAAGGAAAACTAGAAATTCCTCCAGCGGAAGTCTGCCTTTGCTCTTTCTCTACTGGTTATGCTACTGCTATATATTCCACTTGTCAGTACATGCCCTCTAAGTGAAGCGTGGACTTTTTTCTAAAAAGCAGCTACAAAAATGAGAGAAACATTCTCCTGTTCTAGAACTCCTGAAAAATTACCTGGTTGTTTTATTGTTGGAATAATGATGTTGTTGACAGCAGGACAGAAGAAGAGGAGGACTAAGAGGAGCTTTCATTCTTTCACCTTCTGCCTTTACCTAACCGGTCCAACTCAGACAACTGGAATGGCTATTTTGACTTTCATTTTTCTTAGGTTGCAATCTGCTCTTCCTTTTCCAGGGATCCAGATGGCAGGGGAAAAAATAAATTATCAAAGGGGAGAGGGGAGTATTGAGAACTATTTCAAAAAATTATTATCCTTATCACATTCTCAGCAATTTCTCATTTCCCAAAGGACTAACTCTGTGTGATGGGGTCTCATCTCAGACACATTTCACCTGCATTCTAATTTTCAGCCATATTGACCTTCTTTCACATTCTCACAAGTACCTTGTTCCTTCATATAGCTCATTCTCTTTGCCCCATGTACTTTCCAATCTTCCTCTACCAAAAAGATAAATACCAGAGTAGGTTTTGTTGCTTCCCTTTTTGTGATACTCCTTTCCTTATTCTGTGTCTGTCTGCCTCTAAAAGGCACAGCTCAATGAGAAAGGTATCATGTCTCTCGGGTTCACCACCCTTTTTCTCCCCAGTGGGTTTTACATTCCCTGTTGATAGACAAACGAAGTTTAAATTAGTTAGTGAAAGTTAATGTGCATTCTAACTTTAAAGATATGTTACATGAGATAATATAGGACAGTTTCCTGACTGGTGGTGCGCTCTTCTTGCTCTTCCACTTGGCCCACCAGATTCTAGGGAAGAATCAGGAAGGGAAGATTGCTAATTTTCTCTATGACACAAAAAGGTTTACCATGTAAGTATTTTATGCATAAGTTCTTTAAATCCCAGGAGACAATTTAATTTTAATGACTTCTATTGCAGAGTTCTGAGGTATGACATGATACGATTTCTGATTATATCTTTCTGTGGAGTTCTGGGCTTTGTATTAAAGATTATTGAGTGTTTGGAAATGCCATTCTCTAAACTTAAAATTGAGTGGCTGTGTTCATGTTTATTTGCCAAAGACATGGTTGGTGATATAAAAATACGATGTATTTCAGTCGGCTATGCAGAATCTTAATAAATGCACAGACTCGTGCTGTGATTTCGGCCACTTGAGATGAACTTTTTGGATTAAGCCCTTTCCCCTGACTAAAGCTCGTTTTTGTGGTATCTTTAATATCTTGTTAAATTTATGTAGACAGCATGTACAAATGGTGAGAGAAGGATAAAGAAAGTCCTTTTGCTTTGTAAATATGCATTTTGATTTATGCAATGTTAAAATTGTTCAGAGGTGATTAAAATAGGGAAAGCATTCACTCAGAGGTAAGGACCTGAGCAAAAATGAGAATCAGCTGGGGATATCCACCTGCATGGTTTTCCTATAAATATCCATTGGAATTATTCAGGGAGAAAGAAGACAAAGATTTAGAAGTTTGATATACCAAAGAGCTCTAGGAATTGCTTATAACAGAATCCTTTCATGCTAAAAGTGAGGAGAAAAAAAGTGTTAAAAAGGCAATTATCACCTAAAACCTAAATATCAATTGACTGCATGTGAAACTAATGGGGTTATAAACTATGAAAATGAACTATAGCTTCTGCAAGGAGTGAAAATTGTATATTCATTCATTCATTCATCCATCCATTCATTCAAAAATTATTAAGAACCTGATATGTGACAGACACTGGGGTTTCAGTGACAAACTATGAAAATTAGTGAAACACACAATAAGCAACGAAATACATGAATAAACAAGATACCTAAAAATTACAGTAAATTCTGTATGAGAAATTAGAAAAATATTTTGATAGAGAAAAAAAGGCTTCAGGGGTGGGAAAAGTACTCCAGAGAACATGTTCAAGAAACACCTCTCTCAGGGTGAGACATTTCATCCGAGACCTAGAGAATAAGAAGAGCCTTGGGAATGTGGTCCTGGAAGATGTAAAAGTGAATGCAAAAAATTTAAAACTACAAAACCTTGGTGTCTTCCAAGAAGAGAAAGAAGACAGCGAGGCTGAAGAAACAGCTAGGGGAGCATACTGGTTAGAAATCCAGACAGGAGCTGAATCAAGTAGTATCTTGTAAACCAGAATAAGAGATTTTGGTTTTATGCTAAGTACTACTGAAAGCTATTGAGTGGTTTTAAATAAGGGAGTGGTATTATCTTTCAAAAAGATTTATTTGGTAGAGAAATTAGAAATAAAATATAGGAAGATACCCAGATTCTTTAGGAGGCTATCTTAGTGATTTGGACTCAAGATGACTGGAGCTTGGACCATGGAGTATCAGGGGAGACCAAAAAAAACAAACAAAAAAATGGTTTGAATAGACATACAGTTTGGAGTTAGAACTGGAAAATTGGTTCATTAAACAAACATAATTATGAGAGAAAGAGGAATTAAGAGTGATTCTTAGCTTGAGCATGTGATGGTGCCATTATAGAAATGGGAAATGGCTTGGGGATGGAGGAGAAAATCAGATGTTCTGTTTTGAACATATTATATTTGAATTACGCTAGGGGAAATATCAAGAAGACATTTGAATATATGTGTCTGAAGCTCAGAAAAGAGACCATGTCAAAAGATATAAATTTAGGCATCATCAGTGTATACAAAAAAAAAAAAAACCATTGCTGTGGAGTAGAGGTGGGTTCCATTCACCAACAGAGCTCCTCCATCAGTGTAGAAAAACAAAAACAAATAAAATCACTGTCCAGTTGATTCCGACTCATAGTGACCCTATAGGACAGAGTAGAACTGCCCCAAAGTGTTTCCCAGGAGCAGCTGGAGGATTTGAACTGCCAACCTTTTGTAGCTCTTAACCACTGTACCACCAGGGCTCCATCTATCAATGTATAGGTAAATATTATTTATGGTTATGGGACTAGGTGAGATCATCAAGTGCCAGCTGTTAGAGACCAGAATTAAGTCACCTGTATGGAGAGAACCAAAAAAAAATCTTTTGAGGCTAAAAAACTATAATTTGAGACCATTTTTGCTAAGGAAATCATTATGAAAGAGTGACCAATAGCAAATTTGGATTTTGTTTCTTGACTCATGTATGCCTAAAATTTGTTCCACTTAGTTTTACAAGGTCGCTGTGAGTCAGAATCAACTCCACAGCAACGGATTTGGTTTGGTTTTTGGTCTTGTATTGTTCAAAGAAGGCTTTGTAATTTCATCTCTTTTATATACTATTTTCAAAGAATGAACTTGTGTGTTAAAGATTTTGATGATTTCCATGAAGTCTCCATTGGAATACTTAACAAATTTTATAAATGACAAAGAGTTGACTAATGTATTGAAAGAAAGAAACAGCTTTCACAAAAACTTAATAGTTCAGGATGATTGACCTGGAATATTGGGAAAAAATTAAATTAGTTTATATGAAAAATTATGTATTGCAGTTGAAACAATTGCTCAAGTAAAAGAATGATACTTAACTATGTAATAGTTTTTATTTTTAAAAAAATTCTGAAATTTTAAAAATAAATGCTAAATTTGAATTAACCATGTGATGCAGGTATTTGAAATACTATGCAAATTTAAGCTGTCTGGTAAACAGTTTGAAATTAGACTGACGTGGAGTATAATCTAGGCCAGTCACTTACTAGTAATGTGACTTTGGAGTCTTCACGTCTATGCTGCTTGTCAAATTATAATAATAATAGTCTAGAACACAAAGATTTATAGTCTTTTTTTTTCTTCTGGTGAATATTGTTCGAAGGTATTTTCCCATGTCATCAAACATGTTAGAAAATTATTTTAATGGTTGTACTATAGTCCATTCACCGAAAGTTCTAAACCATTATTTATTTCACTTTTATCCTCCTGTTACATACTTAGAATATTTTTCTTTAAATTTTTTGTTATAATGTATACCTTTTCATGAATCCTTGGTATTGTGCAGAAATTTGACTATATTCCCTGTAGTATTCACTTGCTCCCTTTCTTAGAGGATGCTTGCATACCTTCTACGCTCTTTTCATACATTCTAGACCTTGTTCCAATGTTTTTCCTCAGCTTGGTGACCTTGCTTCCTATGCCAAAGGAGACAGAGAGACAGAGAAGCAATCAGAAGAGTCCCCAAGCTGCTATGATTATATTTACTCACTTATTTGTGTCTGTGCCCATGTTTCTGTCTTCCCGTCTATTACTTTGAACAAAGAGTCTGTGCTCTCATTAAAGGACATCCCTTCCACTTGTGCACTGGACTTGATCCTTTCTCACCTGCTCAAGCACATTCCTCTAGAAAATTTTCTCTTTCTTGCCAACATTATTATTTTTCCATTTTGACTGAATTATTCTCAATAACATAAAGCATGCTGCTATTTCTCCCACCTTAAAAAAAAAAATTCAATATCATATCCTTCTGTTACAGTCTCTACTCTTATTTAGAGGAAAACTACTAGACAGTGTTCTGTATGAGCTCTCTTTAATTCCTTTCTTCCCATTGAGAAACTGTTTTAATCCTCCTAGAATCCAGGTTGCTGGGTCCATGAAGTTGGGGTGACCCACTCACGCCATCTGCCCTTAGGTGTCGTTTTGAACCTTGAGCCTTTAAAGGACTGTTTTCCTAAAGTCATGATCAAGTCAAACAATAGCCTAGTAAGCAGCTTAGAAGAGATTGTTTTGCTTTAGGCATTGGGCTCTTTTAGAGAATTACGGTATCTATGTGTAGCCAGTTTCGAGAACAAGAACCCCAAGGTCTGACTGGAAATTATATGGTATGTCTTTAGTGACTCTGTTTCTACAACCTACCCAGCCTTGAACCCTGCTCGTCCTCTGATGCTCTCTCCTGAGAAATTAACATGGCAATGCACCTATATACCCCATTTTCCCTATCCTATCTTCCAAGAGCCTTCCTGATGCTTTCCGGGTTGACACTGCCAAATTCAAATCGTATTTACTCATAATAAGTACATTGTTGTACTAATTGTTGGTGCTTCTCTGCACATATAGGTTTTTGACACCATTTTCACTTGGACCTGGTGCAATCAGGATTTCATCCCATATGCCACCAAAATTTCCCTCAAGGTTACCAATGATCTCCATATTTTTCAAGTCCAATGCTAATACATTCATCCTCATCTTACCTAAAAGAGCAGCAGAATTGAACATTGCTGATGATGACCTTCTCTTTGACATACTCTATTCACTCAGCATCAAGAATTTCATGTGGTCTTGGTTCTCCTCCTATTTTACTGGTTGCTCCTTCTCATTCCACTTTGCTGGTTTCACCACATCTCCATGACCTCCAAAAATTGGGAGGCCCCAAGCCTCAGTTCTAATCCTTACACAACATCACTTCCTTGTGATCCCATCCGTAGTTTTAAATGCTATCTATATGCTGTGAACTTTCAAATTCATATAACCAGCACAGACTTTGCTGCTAAACTCTAGACTCAGATGTTCAACTACCTACTAGAAATATCTGTTTGGATATGTTAGTCATCTCAGAGACTAACTCCTGAAATATACCTCCAAGCCTCCAAACTAGCCCTCCCTGCAATCTTTCTGAAATCAGTAAATGGCAACCTTGTCTTTTTCATTTCCCAGGCCAAACAAAACTAAACAAAAAAGCCATTCATGATTATTTTCTTCTTCTTGCATCTCTTTTCTGTCAACACATTCTTTTGTCTCTACTTTCAAAATGTGTGCAGAATCTAAACATTTCTCACCACCTCCACCATTCCTATCCTGAACTGAACCACCAGCAACCTTTCCCTTATATTATGGCAATGACCTTCTAGTTCAGATGTATGCAAACTTTCTTCCGTAAAGGCCCAGATCATAAATATTTTAGGCATTGTGAGCCACAAGTCCCCTGTTACAAATACTTGACTCTGCTACAGTGTGAAAGCAGCCATAGACAAAATGTAAAGGAATGGGTGTGGCTGTGTTCTGATAAAATTGTATGGACCTATAACCTAGTTTGCTAATACTTGTTCTCCTTGACTCTTATCTTTCTCTCCTAGAATCTATTCTCAACATAACAGCCACAGTCTTTCTTTTGAAAGGAAAATCATTGCAAATGATGCTTTTGCTCAAAACTTCCAGTGTTCTTCACTTCATTCACAGTAAAAGCCAAATTCATTAATATTGAAAAAGATTCTTAACAATACATTTCCCCCATTTTGCTCCCTATGATCCAACCACACTACTGGTTCTTCAAACTTGCCACATGACTAAGGACGTTTGTCCTTTCTGTTCACTCTCTCTGGAAAATTCTTTTTCTAGATGACTGTAGAACTCACTCCCCTACCTTTCTTAGGTTCCTGCTTAAATGTTTTCTTTTCAGTGAGGCCTTTCCTCCTTGAGAAATTATAATCACCCTCCCCCTAGCATTACTCCATCCTCTTTTCCTACTTCATTTTTCTCCATTGAAGTATTTACCACCAGCACCTGCATTCTATAAAATGTAATTTCTTATTTATCAAGTCCTCCCCCATTAGAATATATGCTCTTTGAGGGCAATTTTATTTTAATTGTTTCCTACTTCAACCCCAGAGCTTAGAACAGTTCCTGGCATGTGGTTAGGGATCAATAAATATCTGTTACATGAAGTAATAATTATGAACATCTCTAATTATCTCTAATTCACAGAAGAGAAATTACTGTATCCCAGGATATAAGTAATTTAAGGCTTTTAATACAATTTGCTAATTTTTATCTTTAATTTAAATTTTTACATGAATTATTGATGTCCTTTTTTCCCTCTGTCTCTAAAATGAATGGACTGTCTATTTAACCAGATTTAAGTATCATCCAACAGAACAACATGTACT
>NW_004444092.1:621159-636580 GCF_000243295.1 Trichechus manatus latirostris
TATATATATATATATATATATATATATATTCAGTGACTACTTGTAAAGCAGCTTTTGAATTACAGCGCTTTTCCCTCTAAGATCTATTCATTATTTTACTTGTTGGCAATGCCCACCAGACCAACATACCGCTGAGCACATCTGTGTAATTGAACTAGTAATGACCAAGATCAACCACAGTTTCAGGTGGGAAGAAAGCACTCAATGAATAAATGACTGAACGGTTAGCAGCACTAAAATCAGGGCTTAGGCTCTCTTACTTCTAGTGCGGGTTTCTCTCCACTTCAGCATGTTCCTTTTATGGTAGCTTCACAAATACTTGCTAAAAGGTAGAAAGATGCAAGTAGCCACAGGAGCTGGTGAACCCAAGATCGTGGAAAGATTACTGGACTTCATGTTTAAAAAGTAAAGGCAAACAAAAGCCCTGTGTGATCATTAAGGTTGTGTGTCAATTTGGATGGGCCATGATTCTCAGCGGTTTGGCACGTATGATGTAGTTTGGCAGTCATATAATGATGTGATTACTTCCATGATGAGATTTGAAGTAATGTGATCACCTCCGTGATGGGATCTGCTGTGAGTAGCCAATCAGTTAAAAGGGCATTTCCTTGGGGATGTGGCCTGTATCCAACATAGGTGGACTTTTTGGCAAGGCTTGTGGGATTTTGCTCACTCTGGATCTTACAGTTAGCTCTTGTTCCTCTGACACCTGGTTCTTAGGACTTGAGCTAGCAGCTTAACTGTCATCTTGTGTCGATCTTGGGATTCATCGGTCTTCACAGCCTTGAGCCGGAGCCCTGCTGTCTGACTTGCCCATCTTGGGTTCACCAGCCCCTGTGGCTACTTGCATCAGGAGAAGCCTCCAGCCTGACCCACAGACTTGAGACGTTCCAGCATCTGCAACTGCACGAGCCATTTCCTTAATATAAATCTCTATATATATATATATTTATATACTTTACTGGTTTTCCTTCTCTAGAGAGCCCAGTCTAAGACACTCTACAAATTTAATTGCAACTCTAACTAGACAACAGATAACCCATGAAAAGAAAAGACTAATAGAAGCCAAACATAGTGTCATTTTCACAGTTATTTTTAATACAAATGCAGTAATATATTAGTCAGTGACAGGGTTTGAAAAGAAAACCTGGACGGAATAGAGAAGGGCTGGTAGACAGATTGGTTCTGTGACTCTACAGCATTAATTCTCAAATATATTAAGTTTTAGTCCCTCTATCACTGGCATCAGTTATCACACAGGATGCTTGTTAAGAATACAGAGTTTGTGGCTCCATACCAATCTCTGGAATCTCTGGAACTAGGCCTGGAATCTGAATTTTTTAACAATTCCCCAGATTCCCATAAACAATTTAGTTTAATAGCCAGTGCTTTGCTACTCAAAACGTGTTCTAGGAGCAGCAGCAACAACATACCAGGGAGTATGCTAGCAATGCATATTGTTAGGCTCCTCCCCATACCTACTGAATTAGAGTCTTCATTTTCATAAATCCCCAGGTGATTTGTATGCTCAGTAAAGTTTGAGTAGCACTGCTCTTGAAAGAAGAGCCCTGGTGGTACAGTGGTTAAGAGCTCAGCTGCTAACTGAAAGGTCAGCAGTTCAAATCCACCAGCTGCTCCTTGGAAACCCTATGGGACAGTTCCACTCTGCCCTGTAGGGTTGCTATGAGTTGGAATTGACTTGGTGGCAATGCATTTGTTTTTGTTTTTGTTTTTTTTACTCTTGAGAGCAACTTCATATAAGCAACAAAACACTAAGGAACTATTATTTCCCCTATTAGCTAGTCTTTCTTTAAATACTCCCTCAACCACTCTCCAATGTTACTTTAGAGACCTACAAGGAAAATAGATCATTAATTTAAGTAAGGTAGAAATATGTAATATAAAACAACAGAATGTTAGAAAAGGCCTTGAAGAGCATCTTCTTGTAAAAGGCATTTCACAGATGCAGAAAATCAAGCCTAAGGAGGTAATCCGGGCTCACAGCATAACTAATAGCTAAGCCAAGAATATTACTCGGGCCTTTTGATTTAAATTCTCCAAAGAATTCAGCCCACAATTGGAATTTTACTAAAAATTTGGACTTTAACTTATATAGCTTCTTTCAAATCAAAGTCAAATAATTAGCATGTGAGAAATCCATTCTATCCATTCAAATGTGATATCATCACACTGTTTTGAAAAGGAATTACAAAAATAGGCTAGGCTCCTCTATAATCTGGAAGATTATTTTTTAATCTAATTCATCTTTTAGGATAATTATTCAAAATCAATCACTGTCAGGATTATAACAATAATTAGAGAGGAGTTCGAAAATACTGGTAATATTGCAGGGTTCAGTTTCTTCCCAAGATAAGAATATCAAATCTGTCCAGCAACTGGGAATTGCATTACAACAATTTCTAAAGGGAGTTTAGTCGCATCGTTTTACATTCCAGGTCCTTTGGTCTTCAACGTTCAATTTTTTTGTGTGAAAAATATATGCACAGTGGATTTAAGATGGTGTTTTAGAACTAATTACAACCCCTTTCGGCTTTCCTGAAGGAGGCTTGCTTTGCATCAGCGAATGCCTCCCTTCATTTATTTCTTTGCTTTATGTCTAGTCAAAAAGAAATGACAAGTAACTGAGTCTTGAATGATTCTCTTTTGAGTTGTGAAAGGGACAAATAAGAAAGGAATGTGCCAGTAAAGCAAATAATACAGTGAATTTACATATTAATGATGATTCACTCTTATATAGGATTTTTCTCTCAAATAAAAATTTAAGCCATTTTGCTTCTCCACTCGAAAATGAGTGAAATCACTTAGCATAGTGCCTAGCATGGGGGTTCTAAATAAATATTATTGTTTTTATAAACCCCAAAACCACATTGTTTCCCCTTGTATTAAACCAGATTTTTAAGTTCGGTTATCACCTTTAGAAGAGGAAGCATTATATAAACAAGATGTAACTGTTTTGACTTGGAAATTGTGGAATAACGTTAGTCAGAACATAAGCAATTGTAACAGAGGAACACAATTGAGTGGAATCTGATTGTTTGGTGGGAGAAAAATGTGCTGACTCATGGTCCATCTGACACTGTTTCTCTGGCCAAATTCTTCATTATATAAGAATTTCTTCTTCTGTATGGCCAATTGCTGTTGAAACTGCTTGTATTTCAATGTTCACAATGACCTCACATGTCACAAGGATCAACACAAACACAGTGTATCACCAGGCATTTACAAGAGACAGACAAATGACTCAGTTTTGCTAAAACGGCTTCATTGGGTTAATCTTGAAATAGCTCTAGAAAGTCAGTCAATGAATGTTTGAGTCTAATCGATGCCTCAGTTTCTTCACTAAATTTAGGAAACAAATATCCACTTCACAGAATTTCAGGGGGAGAAGGGCACACAAATGTGATGATTCCCTTCATCCTTTTCACATTTTAAACTGGTGACTTCTTGTTCACATTCCTAAAAACAGTAAAAGTGAGTGTTCAGTAAAGAGATATTCATTTATACAGTGACTTTATATGTGCTACTGGATCAAAAGGGACTATAGCACTTGGCAACCGCAATTCAGTCCAAACCAGTCTATATATCCAAGCATATACCAGCCCTAGGATGAGCAAAACTGCCTCAAAGAGAGAGAGGTTGGTAATCAGAATGATAGGACCTTTGGCTTGTGTCTATTCTACCACGGAAATATGTTTGCAACCACAGTTGGAATTCAGACTAAATAAGGGCACAAGAAATTTGAATTTAGAAGTCTTAATTGCAAAGATTAAAATATTTTGTTGGCTCCTCACTCATGGTGAAAGAAAATGCTGACCAGCCCTTCACCATCCCTGATTTTTGTGGATTTAACTGTCAGGATCCATAGAGTTTTTATTGGCTGATTTTTTGGAAGTAGATTACCAGGCCTTTATTCCTAGTCCATCTTAATCTGGAAGCTCTGCCGAAACATGTTCTGCATCATAGCACCATAAAGCCTCCACTGTGTATGAGGTGCATTGGCTAGGATCCAATCCAGGTCTCCCACATGGAAGGCAACAAAATATTACCAGAGCTCATATCTTGACCAGAGATTTTTTTTATATGAAAGTTTTGATCAATTGAAGATCTGTAGTATATAATATCAGATTTTGGAAGTGAAAGTACCTGTAGTTTTTCAGCGGTCACCAATATCTCAAATCAAAATGCAATAAAGTAGATAAATAAAAACAAATCCTCCAAGACTGGATTCACCCATTCTGTTTTATTTCATACACCTACATTTCGCTTATTTGAGCTTAGAGGATACAGTATTCAACGAGGTTTCTGGCCAATTTGAATAATGATTCAGTCAAAGATTCATACTGGGAATTTTGTAGCCTACTAAAACAATGAAATGTATTATTGAGATCTTTGGGAACGTTTTGTCAGGCTGTGCAAACACCATGAATTTAACTCGGTAAAACATTTTTCTTTTGCTAGATTTATTCTCTGCTGCTGAGAGAGTTTCAGCAGGATGCACTTGAATTTTTAGCATGCTGCAATAATCAAAGCATACGCTGCAGAATTAAGGGCTAGGTTCTCAAAGAGCACAATGACAGTCACACCACTGAGTGAATTCAGTACGCATGAGACCTGTTTTTGCATTGGACACTTCGAGGCTTGAAAAAATTTATAGTGGTTTGACTGTACTCTAACTTCTAACTGAGGAGAAAAATTATCTAATTCATACAAAAAGGGTTAAAAACTCTCTCATAAAAGAGGAAACTTTGGGAAGATGGGACTATAGCTGCATATAGCCAGTTCCTACTTCTTGCGGTGATTTTACCGCCATTGAACTCATTTTCTTTCATGTACACGTGAATTAGGACACTAGGGTGTTTTATTACATATTTGTCCTCCTACTATCACCCTTGTAGATTTAGCTTTGGCTTTTTACAAGGTATAAGCTGTTATATTTTTTTCTGGATCTCTTTATTGTGACTAAGTTTTGTGGAAAATTATTTTACTTAAGACAGTCAACAGAGTTAGTGGTAGAGAACGAGACTGAACGCATTTCGCATTCAAGTCTCCTTTAAAGTTGTCATTGTACCAAATTGCCAGGTTCAAACAGTGTGGTAACTATCTCTTTTCTTCTGAATCATAGGGCATAATTAGAACTGCTGTTATAGAAATGTAATTGTTACTGTTATGTAAATATAGAATATGGGGATCTTTCAATAGGAATCTTTTACTGGTATTTCTGTATAGATTTTACTTCAAATAAATTGTAAGGTATGATTTTGAAACATAAAACTAATATATAGTCTAGTAGACTGACTCAATTCTCCATAATTTAGGAGCCCTGAAAAACGAATTTTTCTAATTCCTTTTGCTGCAAAGGGGAGAATAGACTTCAGAAATCTTTTCCAGTCTTTGTTGCCTTTGGAGAAAGAGTAATTTGGATGTTAGAGCTAGGGCAAGCTCTTTAAAATATTTCCGCTGCCTTAGCTGAGCATAGCCAGGAGAGTAGCTTCATGTGCACTCACAGTATTGCTCCGATCCTCTTCCTGATACACTAGTTACAGCCAGAGTACAAGGCATGACTTCCTACTACTGCACACAGCTCATTGGGATGGGATGTGGCAGGACACCACAAGTCTCTGTATGCTAATCTGGAGTCCCTTCTCTCAAAAGACAAGAAGAAACTTCTTTTGCCTTTCCCAGGCCACTCTGCAAAAACATCTATTTCAATTCTGCTATATTACACCACTTCACTTTTCAACTTCTATTTTACTCTTTTTCTATTAAGAACGTATACTCCTAAAATATTTTAATACCAGGAGAAATCTCATTTCAAAACAGATTTAGAAACAGTAAAAACCAAGTTTAGGTATTATATAGAAGGACTTGTAGAATGACCACAGATATTTCAACACAGAGATAATTCTTGCTGAGTGTGGCTTTACAAGCAGCCAGAACCTTTTGCCAGGGATCTCAGAGTATTTAAGGACTGGGCAGTGTCTTTTCATGCTCTTATTCAGCAAGTAATTCTTTGGTTGCAAGCAATAGAAGCCAATGGCCCCCCTCCAAAAAAAAAAGAAAATATTTGTAAGATACTATGTAGTTTACAGAATTGAAAGAAGAGTTTTGCTTCAGTTCTAAAAAAGAACCGGAATCAGGGCTGTGCTAGAGAGTTTAGTCTCTTAGAAATTGAGTTGTGCAGAGTGGCAATAAGTGGAAATGCTACTAAAATTGGAATTTGCTGGAGATCACCAGGTACTATTAAGATATGGTAAAGATTTATGGCAGAAGGATAATAAAACAAACATCCCTTAACTAAAATGCTGTAAAATAATCCACCGTTCAGATCCTCGGAAGCATAAAATGGAAGATAAAGAGAAAAGACTTACCCCATAGCAGTAATGTCAAAATAAGTATGGATCATAAAGACAGCCAAATTTTCTATGATTTTCTTCTAACCTTCAAATCATACTGAGTAGAAATAAGACTTTGGAAAAATTAATGGTTAAAATGGACTAACTCATATTTTCTACTAGCATAAATAGGAAATACAGTTTAAGAAACCATACAACAAAACAAAACTATACAAGAAACAGCATAGCTCTCAGCTCAGTTTATCCCATTAAGAAGCTATAATTTCTTCCTCATAAAGCAAAAGATGTTGACCCAAACAACACTAATGAAGTAGGACCATTGAAATTATGATTGAAATGATCCTTAGTAAATTATTCAAGTCCACCTACAAAGTTGCTCCTACATGTGCAACTCAATAACATACAAGAAAGATATGAAAGATATTACAAAGAATAAGTTTAGTATGAAAACAAAAAGGTAATTCAACTTACACATAATCAGTGACCCTGGGGAGAGGTTTAAAAAAAAAGAATAAATGGGCCAAAATAATTAAAAAATATAATTCGAGAAAATTTCTGAAACTTAAGATCTAAACATGAAGATTTAAAAGAAAAAAGATACAGAAAAATCACATACAAATGTGGTTTTAAAACATTTTCTTTAGCCTCTTACATATTAACAGTCAATGGTAGAATATTTTAAAATGATATCTAAAAATTCTGAGAGAAAGTAATGTACTTGAAGAAATTTATATGTAGATAATTTGTCTTTCAACAATGCTATCAAAAAACTGACATTCTTTAACAAGCTTAGACACTGGAAAGGTAGCATACAAAAAATTATGTTTACTGAAAAATTCCATTTCTCTAAGAGAATAATCAAGTTGAAAAATGCAAGAATGAAGATGTGGTGGTGAATAGATTTTGAATGCTTTTAATCGTAAAACTAATACTAAATAATGGTGGGAATTAAGGTTTCATAACTGAAAATAAATGGTATGTACTTTGACAATATAAAATAAAAATGCAAGTAACCAATGTAGACTAGAGAGGGAGGAGAAAGAAATATGTGAGAGAATTTCCTTACCATTTTTGTGAGAAATACAATACAGCCTAAAATCGAAATGTAATGTTAAAAGAAATGCCCATAATAATCTCATAACCTTAAGATTCTTCATATTATTTATTTTTAAACTTCAGATTTTTTTTAGATACTTATGTCACTTATTGTAAAGAAATATTTATCAGAAAGTTAGCAATTCCTTCAGTTTCCCCTAGTTAATTTTCCTTTTGCTAAAGCATATTTTATTTAATAGTTTATGTTAGAATCAGGTTCAGTAACCCAGATTTATAAAATTACTTTTATCTGTCTGCCTTTATATTTTTATAAAGATGAGTCTGGAACAATGATAACTAATTGTTATCAAATTATTGTTTCTCATGAATTTTTTATCTAATTTGCTTTTATTTCTCCTTTGTACATTTTTAGACAACTGTGACTTTGTTTAGAACAGCTGTATATAAATTTTGGAGCCCTGGTGGCACAATGGTTAACAGCTCAGCTGCTAACCCAAAGGTCGGCAATTCGAATCCACCTGGAGCTCCTTGGAAATCCTATGGGGCAGTTCTACTCTGTCCTATAGGGTCACTATGAGTCGGAATTGACTCAACAGCAACAGGTATATATAATTTTAATGAAAGAAAAAATTCATCATTCTTTCAAAAAAGTGTACCCTGTATCATAATATATCTTATAGAGTACTTGAAAATATTAACTCATAAAATCATAAATTAATGAGAGTAATGGTATCTATCTTAGTGTTTGTTAAACTAGATTCTCTTGAGGAGTCAAACCAGTGAAGTATATATATATATAAACCAAACCAAACCAATTACATCGAATTCATTTCAACTCACAGCAATCCTATAGGACAGATTAAAACTCCCTGCGGGGTTTTCAAGGAGTGGCTGGTGGATTCAAACTGCCAAACTTTTGGTTAGTAGCAGAGCTCTTAACAACTGCTCCACCATATAGACAGACTTATTTCAACATGCAGTTGTGTTGTTGCTGTTGTTGTTAGGTGCTGTCAAGTTAGTTCTGACTCACGGAGACCCTATGCACCACAGAACGAAACACTGCCCGGTCCTGCGCCATGCTCACAATCGTTGTTATGCTTAAGCCCATTGTTGCAGCCACTGTGTCAATCCATCTCGTTGAGGGTCTTCCTCTTTTTCACTGACCTTGTACTTTACCAAGGATGATGTCGTTCTCCAAGGACTGCTCCCTCCTGACAACATGTCCAAAGTATGTGAGACCTAGTCTCACCGTCCTTCCTTCTAAGGAGCATTCTGGTTGTACTTCTTCCAAGACAGATTTGTTCATTCTTTTGACAGTCCATGGTATGTTCAATATTCTTTGCCAACACCACAATTCAAAGGCATCAATCCTTCTTTGGTCTTCCTTATTCCTTGTCCAGCTTTCACATGCATATGATGTAATTGAAAATACCATGGCTTGAGTCAGGCGCATCTTAGTCTTCGAGGTGACATCTTTGCTTTTCAACATTTTAAAGAGGTCTTTTGCAGCAGATTTTCCCAATGCAATGCAGTTTTTGATTTCCTGACCGCTCCTTCTATGGGTGTTGATCGTGGATTCAAGTAAAATGAAATCCTTGACAACTTCAATCTTTTCTCCATTTATCATGATGTTGCTTATTGGTCCAGTTGTGAGAATTTTTGTTTCCTTTATGTTGAGGCATAATCCATACTGAAGGCTGTGGTCTTTGATCTTCACCAGTAAGTGCTTCAAGTCCTCTTTACTTTCAGCAACAGTTGTAGAGGCTGGAAAGTCCCAAAACCAAAACTCATACGTCAGGCAATAGGTTTCTCCTGACTCACTTGGTTGCAAGGGCTGACAAACCCAAAATCAGAGGGTTGGATAGCAGGCTGCTGGATCACTGGTCTGCGGAAACTGGCTAATCCAAAAATCTTCAGGTGAGTTGGCAGGCTGCTGGCTCACGTCCTGAGAACTGGAAGTTAGATTATGACAAGTCTGATGCAGGATCGATAGAGAGAGAGCTTTGCCAGAACATCCATATATATTGGATGCAGGCCACACCCTCAAGGAAACTCCTCTTACATGAAATCACAAAATGGAAGATAATTACATAATAGTGAGAATCATGGCCTAGACAAGTTGACACATAACATTAACCATTACAATCCACCCCTTGTCAACTTGGTACCTATACACATCTCCTTAAACCATACACAAATTCTAAATAAAGACAATTAAAAAGTCATACTTGCAACTAACATGATACAACTAACATGCATACAACTGAAAATGCATTAGCTCTCTTTCCATCTTATATTTTATAAGTAATAGGATAAAAGAGGGAAGAAAACAAAAATATTTGCTATATATATGTGTGTGTATGTGTGTGTGTGTGTGTACACATACATATATAATAAAACAAAGAAGAAATACTCATAACAATTACAGTCCTCATTTCTGCAACTGGTCACATGGTTGTAACCGGTATTTAGAACTACTGTCTTCCAGCACCCATTCAGTATTCCCCTTGCACTCAGCAAGCACTTCAGCTGGTTGTGGTTCTTTGCCTGGTACGGTGACTCAGATCTTCATTCCTGAAGGGTCTGGGCCATTAGTAGTCATGGTGGAAATGAGTTGCTGTAGTTTTCCATTAACTTTAATTACAGATCATGGTAGTATTAAGAGATGCCCTAAGGGATCTCCTGCTTTCGAGACATACTCTTCTTTATCTCCATTATGTAATATCAATCTGATTACCCATTGATAATCAGGATCAATCGCACCAAACAATATGATAACTCCTTTCTTTGCCTATTGATCCAGAAGCATGAGGAGCCAAAAGTGTCTGGGTGACATTCTTAACTTCTAGTTCAAAGGAATCAGTGTTGTGTCTCCAGATGGGAGCATTCTTCCATTTGGAACTAAGACCTCTAGACCCACAGAGCATAGGGTCATGGGGACAAGAAGCAAAAATTTTGTGAATGGGTCACTAGGGGTGACAGTGAGTGGTGCCACTCCCATTCCCACCCGTTGATTCCTGGACCCATGAATCTTGCTACGGGAGAAATAGTACCATATATTAGATGCTGGTTTCAAGCACATACAGTCTCCTGGAGAACACTGCCTCGACACTGCAAAGTACTGCCACCTAGCTGGCACTGTAATTGTGTCTCTAAAAGGCCATTCCATTGTTCTATGAAGCCAGCTACTTTAGGATGATAGGGAACATGGTAAGACCAGTGAATTCCATGAGCATGAACCCATTGCTGCACTTCATTTGTTGTGAAATGAGTCCTTGACCTGAGGCAATGCTGTGTGGAGTACCATGACAGTGGATGAGGCATTCTGAGAGTCCACGAATGATAGTTTTGGCAGAAGAATTGTGTGCAGGGAAGCCAAATCTGTATCCAAAGTAAGTGTCTATCCCAATAAAAATAACAGGCTGCCTTTTCCATGATGGAAGTTGTCCAATGTAATCATCCTGACACCAGGTTGCTGGCATATCACCCAGAGGAATGGTGTCATATCGGGAACTCATTGTTGATCTCTGCTGCTGGCAGATTGGGCATTCAACAGTGGCTGTAGCCAAGTCATCTTTGGTGAGTGGAAGTCCATGTTGCTGAGCCCATGCATAACCTCCATCCTTGCCGCCATGGCCACTTTGTTCAGGAGATCATTGGGCAATGACCAGAGTGCCTGGGGAAAGAGGATGACTGGTTCCCACAGAAAACATCATTCTATTCACTTGATTGTTAAAATCCTTCTCTGCTGATGTCACCCTTTAGTGAGCATTCACATAAGACACAAATATCTTCACTACTTTGGCCCATTCAGAGAGGTCTATCCACATACTTTCTCTATACCTCCCTGTCACCAATTTTCCAATCATATTCCTTCCAAGTCCCTGACCATCAGGCCAAACCATTGGCCACAGCCCATGATTCAGTATACAATCGTACATTTGGTCATTTCTCCTTTCAGGCAAAGTCAACAAACAGCTACATTGCTCAAAGTTCACCACTGTCCTTCTGAGAGGTCCCAGAAAGGAGCTGCAGGGCCACCATTGTCCACTTTCAAGTGATGCCTGCATATCGTGCAGAGCTATCTGTAAACCAGGCACAAGTTTATCTTCGTCAGTCAACTGATCATAAGGAACTCCCCATGAAGCCATAGCTGCAGACTGGGAGATGGAAGGTAATGTGACCGGAGTGGAGATAATGGGCATTTGGGCCACTTACTCATGTAATTTACTTGTGTCTTCAGGTCCTGCTTGAGCCCGATCTCATATATACCACTTCCATTTAATGATGGAGTGCTATCGCGCATGTCTGATTTTAATGACTCTGTGGGTCAGACAAGACCCAGTTCATGCTGGGCAGCTCAGGCTGCATGGTGACTTGGTGGCCCACGGTTAAATGTTCAGTCTGTACTAAGACCCAGTAACAAGCCAAAAGCTGTTTCTCCAAAATAGAGTAGTTTTCTGTAGAGGATGGTATGGCTTTGCTCCAAAATCCTAAGAGTCTGTGCTGTCACTCACCAATAGGGGCCTGCCAAAGACTCCAAATAGCATCTCTGTCTGCCACTGACACTTCAAATACCATTGGATCAGCTAGATCATATGGTCCAAGTGATAGAGTGACTTGCACAGAAGCCTGAACCTCTTGCAGTACCTTGTCTTCTTCTGGGCCCTCCTCAAAACTAGCAGCTTTTTGGGTCACTTGATAAACCAGCCAGTGTAGCACACCCTAATGAGGGATATTTTGCCACCAAAATACAAACAGGCCCACTAGGCACTGTATCTCCTTTTTAGTTGTAGGAAGGGCAAGATACAACAATTTATCCTTCTTTTTAAGAGGAATATCTCATCATGCCCCACACCACTGGCCCCCTAGAAATTTCAAGGTGGAAGAGGTCTGAATTTTTTTTGATTAATTTCCCACTCTCTAACACGCAAATGTCTTACCAATAATTCTAGAGACGTTGGTACTTCTTCCTTACTAGGTCCAATTAGCATTATGTCATCAATGTAATGGACGAGTGTGATGTCTTGTGGAAGGGAAAGATGATAAAGTTTCCTGCAGACTAAATTATGACTGAGGGCTGGAGTGTTGATATACCCTGAGGTAGGACAGTGAAGGTGTATTACTGGTCTTGCCAGCTGAAGGCAAAGAGCTTCTGGCAGTCCTTTGAAACAGGTATGGAGAAGAAAGCATTAGCCACATCAACAGCTGCATACCAGGTACTAGGAGATGTATTAATTTGCTCAAGCAATGGAACCACATCTGAAACTGCAGCTGCAACTGAAGTTGCCATCCGGTACATTTTTGATAATCCTCTGTCAGTCTCCAAGATCCATCTGTTTTTTGCACAGGGCAAATAGGCAAGTTGGATGGGAATGTATTGGAAATCACCACTCCTGCATCCTTCAAGTCCTAGATGATGGCAGTAATCTCTGCAATCCCTCCAGGAATGCGGTATTGCTTTCGGCTTCCTACTTTCCTAGGTAGTGACAGTTCTAATGGCTTCCACTTTTTTTTATCTAACATAATAGCCCTTACTCCACATGTCAAGAATCCAGTGTGGGGGTTCTGTCAGTTGCTGAGTATTTCTATTTCAGTTTTGCACCCTGGAACTAGGGAAATCACCTCATGATAGTTTTCAGGACCCACTGTGAAATGGACCTGAGCTAAAACTCCATTAATCAGCTGACCTCCAAATGCTCCTACTCTGACTGGTAAGCCACAGCCACAGTGACGTTTTGGGTCTCCTGGAATTAGTGTCAGTTCAGAGCAATGTTCTGTAATCCCTGAAAGGTCTGATTATTTCTTTTTCCCAGATGAACAGTCACTCTCAGAAAAGGCCACAGATCCCTTTGGGAAAGGCTGGGAGAATGATTAACGGTGTAAATTTTTGGCAGTGTAGTGGGGTCCTTCCTCAAACAGACCCAGATTCTCCTTCATTCAAGGAGTTGTGGGTCTATGAACTGGCTCAAGTCTGGGAATTCATTGAGGGGCTGTGACTCTCTGCCATTCACTTCACCTAGAATTCTTCTGCTTGTACAGATCAAGTAAATATTTAGTAGATTTCCCATCTATTTCACTCTTAGGGACACCATGACTAAGTAGCCAACACCATAAGCCCATACAAGTCAGACTATTCTGATTACTGTTTTGACTCTGCTGTCCATTATAGTAACGAAGTCCACCTTGTCTTTGGCAATTAAGTGCCATCACTTGGCCACTACCACCACAGGGTCCAATCAATCCCGATGTAACTAAGTGTTTTAATTCAGTTAATGCAGTTCCCTCTGTCAAATCTGACTCACAGAAAATAACAATCGCAGCAGTCTTCAGGGATACTGGGGCTCCCTTCACAAATTTATTCCTTACCTTTGTGGTAAATGTGTGTCCTCTGATCATTCCATGATGGCTCTGTGAGTTCAACCTGATAAATCCACTCTAACATGCCGATTTCCCAAGCTTTTGGATACCTTCTTCTACAATGTACCAAGGCAGGTCTGACATTTCACCTTGACTTAGTGTTGGCCCCCACTTAATCCAAGCTTTAGTGAACCAACCAAATAAACTATTAGATCCTTTTCTAACCTCTTAAACTGAAACATTGAATGAAGAATCTGGGCTTAGTGGGCCCATATCAATAAAATCAGACTGGTTCATCTTTATGTTCCTTGCATCATTATCTCACATCCTTACTAGCCATTTCCACACATATTCCCCAGGTTTATGTTTGTACGTATTAGAGAAATCAAGCAGTTCTTCTGGAGTGCAGCATACCTCCTCTTGGGTCACCCTTTGTATTTTACCTCTTGAGACTCATTGGTACTTAAGTCTAGTTATAGGTCTAGAAGCAAAAATTCATGGTGAGGGTAGGCCCTGGGGACATTCAGCCATCTGTAGTAAGACATCTGCTTCAAGCGATGCCCCAGGCAATGCCTCAGGCATCACCCCAGGTGATATCTCAGACAAAGACTCTTTAGGCACAGTGAGGTGCACAGTTAGGCACCCTGGTAGCGCAGTGGTTAAGAGCTTGGCTGCTATGCAAAAAGTTAGCAGTTAGAATCCTTGGAAACCACATGGAGCAGTTCTACTCTGTCCTATAGGGTCACTATGAGTCGGAACTGGCTCGATGGCAACAGGTTTGGTTTTTTTGGTTAGGTTAATCTCATCAGATGGGGGTGGAAGAGGTAATGGTTTTACTGAGGAGGGTGGCTTAACAGACAAAGATGGAGTAATCTCTTAGGATGAGAGTAAGAAGGCTAGTTTTTGGCAGGAAAGATTCAATGGAATTTAGGAGCCCAATGTCCCCAGCTTCCTGATTATCTGCCCATATATCCCCATTCCAAATTTCAGGATCCCGTTTCTTCCCTATCATATCCTCACTATAACAGACACCATTCAAGGTTGGGAATTCATTGACGTTATAATTCACACTCCTATGATAAGACTCTGGGTTTGATTTTTGGCAATATCAACTCTGTTACTATAAAAAATAAGGCTTTCTTTTAGGGCACAAGTGGCCACTTTCAGGCTTTTTATGCATCATTTGAGCTGTGACTCTGAAGCCCTGAGCTCATCTCTTTCTTTCACCACTTTGTATAGTCAAAGTAGGACCAATCAACCAGCTTCCTTATACTTCTCATTCTGAAAAAACTGTAGAAAAGTATCAAATACGTAATCACCCAGAGCCTTGTCTCTCACAAATATTTGATCCAGTGATGGTAATATTTTACATACTTCTATTGTCACCTCACTCCATGGATTAGCAGTGCCCTCTTTACTACTGGAGGCAGAATTATCAGTGCCTTTAAGACTACCTAGACTTGAGAACCAATTCAGAAAACTCATTCTTACGATTTTATTCCTCTAGAACCACTCTTGGTACCAAATATCTTAGACTGAGTTCTCTAGAGGAGCAAAATCAATGAAATGTATATATATATATATATATATATATATATATATATATATTTTTATTTTACTTCAGGTGAAGG
>NW_004444092.1:636680-661649 GCF_000243295.1 Trichechus manatus latirostris
TCAAGCATCATGCTGGAGCTTCTCCTGACTCATGTGGTTGCAGGGGCTGACAAACCCAAAATCAGCAGGTCAGATGGCAGGCCTTTGGATCACAGGGCTGCGGAAGATGGCAAATCCAAAAATCTGCAGGTCAGGTGGTAGGCTGCTGGCTTACTTCCCAAGAACTGAAGGTCAGATGATGAGAAGTCAGATGCAGGATGGAAAGGGAGAGAGCTTTACCAGAAGATCCATATATATCAGATGCAGATCACACCCCCAAGGAAACTTCCCTTGCATCAGATCACAAAAAGAGGGTAATTACATAATACTGAGAATCATGGTCTAGCCAAGTTGATGCATAACATTAACCATCACAGTGTTGATGTAAAGATTAAATATAAAAACTCAGACCAGTTTCTAGCACATTGTGAGCATGCAAAATACACTAATTTCTCCTCCAACTAATCACATTAATACTAGTAGGGTTGTTATTGTTATTTAACTGAGAATATGATAAATTAGAATTTACATATATTGCTATTATATTTTTCCCCAGAAAACGGAAATTACAATAACTACTGAAACATTACAGGTAGTCCCAGACTTAAATTCAAGTTACCATGAACCACACTTACAATCATCTGTTTTTTTTCGTTTTGTTTTTTACATCTTATTGATAGTAATATGTACTACATACAATGTTGCAGCCTGCAATTTGCTGATGTTATCATCCTCAGAGGCTCACTCACAGATGTTTGCAAATCAGATTTATAAAGACTCTGATAATAAAAGGTAATAATAATGAAACCTAAAAAAAAGAGAGATATTCAACTTATGTCAGAACTGACTTAGAACAAAGTTGTCAGAATGGAACACTGCCACAAGTTGAGGACTACCTGTATTATAAGCGTTAGAAGAAGTTATGACTTAAATGTAAGGATACAGATGCCAGTTTTTTAAGCTAAATCTCTAGTCGACTCCATCTGTGTACCATCTCATTATACTCATTATTAACTAAATGCCTGCTGTGAGTATTGTGCTAGACGCTGAAGACACGATGGTGTGTAAGACATGTGTGCTCATGGACATTCAAGGTTTCTCATGAATAATTAAAAGTTTGAATGGTACGTTTTGTAATATAAAATTTCTAATGCCCTGATTAATTTATTCAATATATTTCCGTGTTGATTGTGAAAGGATATAAATGCCTAAACTACATTTTTATTAAGTCATTTGCATCCTTGTATAAATTACTTCTGATATCATTTTAGTCATAATTTATTGAAAGCTTCAATAAGTTTTTAATATTTTATACAGTTTTAAACATTGTTTTGACCTAAATTCTCATGTGTTCCACATCATTTTCTTCAGGAAACTACTAGGCCATGCTAAAACAAAAGAAGTTACAAGGTCAAAAGGTCCTCATTGACCAGCAACCACTGACTTCCCAATAGAAACTACTGCATGTTCTTATTACAACTTAATCTTAATTTGACAAAGTCTCTTAGTGTTTCAGAAATCAATAAACTATTTTAATTAAGCCAGTGCATTTCTTTAATGAAAGGACATTATAATACACTGGCTCTGAAAATAATAAATTACTATGTTTATAATGTAAAATACAAAAAAAAAAAAAATTCAGTAATGAACACATTCCCTAGCAATGATGTCTGTTTAATAATGGGTACAAATCATTATCTAATATAGACTATTAAGGGCCAAATTTTAAATTATCTTAAAAATAGGTAATGCTTTAAAAAGTAGAATACCGAGTCTAAATTTTTTTCAAACACAAATATAGTAAGAATATCATTTTTAAACGTTTAAGTCTTAAATATCTAGTAGTAATAAACTTCCAGCTTTATGTTATACATGATTCACACAAATGCTTCACTATATTATTAGTAATTTAGGGAAATGATGTTACTTTTTGTAACTACAATTCTCTATTATATTCTTAGGTATTGAATGAGTGTTGTTGAGTATGCTGCTTATAAATATAAAATTCATAGAATAATTCTGAAATAGTACCCCAATAAATGAGTTTACTCATGAGAGAAACTTTATCAGCATGACCCTAATAAGCTGATTCTAGCTAAGATGTGACTCTAAGACAATATAAACCAAAAAACCTATTGCCGTGGAGTCAATTCCGACTTATAGCGACCGTATAGGATAGAGTAGAGCTGCCCCATACGGTTTCCAAGGAGCAGCTGGTGGATTCAAACTGCTGAGCTTTTGGATAGCAGCTGAGCTCTTAACCACTGCGCCACCAGGGCTCCCTAAGACAATATAAGAAAGTGATAATCTCATTGGTCAGACAAGCAACTGCTGAAATTGGGTAAGCCAATAAATTAAAGTGCAGTTAAGTGAGCAAAGAATCAAGAATACGCTCAATCAACAGCTGAATGTCTTGTTCCTCCAGGCAGGTAAGCCTTGTAAGGACTGAAATAGCAAGAAGATTGCTAAAGGGGAGCTTTGCCAAAATACGCGAGCTGGGAAAAAAAAAAAAAAAACATGCAGCAACTAGAGAGGAAAGCAGGCAGTACAAATTGCCTCGAAAACAAACTTTACCACCGCCAGAAGGGAAGGTTGTCACTGTTGTCACCAACTCAAACTGGGTAATTTTTTTACCAAATGCATAATGTCCAGACTAGGAAAGTCTTGAGACGATGGCAGTTTCAGATGCCTCTGATGGGAATACAAATAGGTAAAGATTTTTGGAACATCAAGTTCACAACTCATATAAAAATGTTCAGATAAACATTGTCTATACCTTATGATTTCCACGCATGCAAACTGACCCTACAGAACTTAATATGGATATGCAAAAGAAAGATTTTTCTTCAAGAAGTTCATTGTGAGTGTTGATTAGAAATTTTGCTAAATAGAAACAACCTCATTAGTCAACAGAAAGCAACTGGCTAAATGAAAGACATGGAATCATAAGAACTCTTTTGAAAAGTTCCAGTGAATTGATCTGTATATATATACGTGTGTGTGTGGTGTGTGTGTGTGTATATATGTATGAATGTATATAGAGCCATAGTGACACAGTGGTTAAGAGCTACAGCAAGCCACGGCTGCTAAGCAAAACGTCGGCAGCTCAAATCCACCAGCCGCTCCTCAAAAACCCTATGAGGCTTTTCTACTCTCTTACAGGGTTGCTATGAGTCGCAATCGACTCGAAGGCACTTAACAACAACAACATATATGCAGATGGCTGTCATACATAATGAAAAAAGCACGCTGCACAATTACTTGTATAGCTTGATATACACACATATATAATATATACACATATACTCATGTGTATGTGTATATTCATATATATAGAATATACATTTAGATATTATATAGTCAGATATAGACAATATGGAAATCTTGGTAGCGCAGGGGTTAAGAGCTACAGCTGCTAACGGCAGTTCGAATCCACCAGCCACTGCTTGGAAACCCTATGGAGCAGTTCTACCCTGTCCTATAGTGTTGCTAAGAGTCGGAATCGACTGGAGGGCAGCGGGTTTAGTTTTTTTATAAACAATATAGATGGATAAGGAGATAAAGATAGAATAAATAGGTAGATATTACTCATATGAAGGATCATTCTATAGATCCCCTGTGTCTGCTCCAGGAGAGGGTTGAGGCAGGACCCAAACATAAATGTTTTCCCCAAGTCAAAACCATTTCGTAAAGCTTTAGATAACTTTTACTCAAGATAATATAGGCAAATGAGAGAGAGGAAAACATCACATACAAAATAACAAAATTATTTAATAAACTCTTCCCAAATTCTCTTACCTGTCACTTGTCTCTGTCTTCTCTCTCTCTCATCCTCTCTCTCTGTCTCTGTCTCCCACCCCTTCCAACCCTCCTTATTCCTTCCTTCATGTTAGTCTTTAAATCATTATTTTCTTATGCATAACATAAGAATATATAAGAATAATGATGTAAGAATATCATTTCCAGAAACAATGGACATGAAGAGTTTATACTTCACAAAGATTTATCTCCTTGGGAAGAATGGGATTTCAATATATTGTTTTATATATGAATACAGGTATTCTTAAAAAATTATTGTATGATACCCACTAAGTTGTTGATATTAGCTAAAGTAGTTGACTTTGGGGAGTAAGACTGAGAGCAGGAACACTCATCATCTCCGTGTTCATACATGCCTAGCTTGTTTAAATATTTTACAATAAAAATCAATTATTTTAATATATTTTATGTAAAATAAATATTTCCAACCGCTGCCCTCACTCATCTAGGTTATCATAATAAACTCTTATCTGGCCTCGTATCTCTAAGCTTACCTCTTTCAGTGTATTCTTAAAAATGCAACTAGAATAATTATTTTTAAATACAAAATGTATAACATTACTCATACTTAAATTATTAAATGGATTGCCTTTGCTTCTAGAACAGAGATCTAGATTCATAAACAGTGCTTATAGACTTTTTATAAACTGTTCCCTTCTTTCCTCTTCAAGCTGATCTATTGCCATTTTTGGGGGGAGAGGCATATTCTTCCCTTTAATTCCTTTTAAAACTTTTTCTTCTATAATACTTAGTAAACTTACTTGTTTTATTGCTCAGATTTATCTTTCCTTTTCCTTCTAAGTTCCCTTACCAACTACCTGACTAGCCAATCTTAACGTCTACATTTCAATGTTCTCTCAGTTAAACACTCCTCATGTGTGTTCCTATAGGACGATGAATTTTTGCTCTTTTCACATTTATAACACAGTATTTTAATTTTTTTTTACTTGTCTTTATTCTTCATTAGACTATAAGCTTCCTGAATAAAATCATCATATTCATCTTATTCAATACTGTATCTCAATTGCTTGACACACAGTAGGTGTTAAAAATATATGTTTAGATAATAATCTGTAAATTATTTAGTAAGTGAACTGATGTCTATTTAATGTCCATGTAATAAAGGTCTATCGGACCTGCATTATCAGTGTTACAAAAGAGTAGCTTGCATCAGACTAACTTTCACATCAAGAGCAAACATAAACTTTGAAAAAAACGCAACACTCACTTGGAGGCATGAAACAACAACTAAAACACTCAGGACATGAGGGGCCAACATCCTAGAAAAAAGAAAAAGAGAGTTCTATATTTACCACTGCTTTTTCCCCTCAGGGCATAGTTTTCTGATTTACATTGCAGGGCATACAGTCTAAACAAAATGTGGTGACTTAGAGCTTGCAAAACTCTCACTGCTTTAAGAAGTCAAAAATTTGAGTTTGAAGCTAGAAGTGAAGCAAGGAAGAGTGGAGGCAATGTCATCCTGGAGATAACCAGACAACAAAGAAGACAGTCCATTACTTTATACAATTTCCCCTGAAGGCACTTGGCTGCAACCAAAAGGTCAGTAATTCAGAATCACCAGCCGCTCCTTGGAAACTTTATGGGGCAGTTCTACTCTGTTCTATAGGGTCACTATGAGTCAGAATTGACTCCAGAGGCAATGGGTTTGGTTTGCTTTAAGATACATACAAGGAGCCCTGCTGGTGCACCGGTTAAGTGTTCAGCTGCTAACCAAAAGCTCTGCGGGAGAAAGATGTGGCAGTCTGCTTCTGCAAAGATTACAGCCTTGGAAACCCTACAGGGCAGTAATACCCTATTCTATAGGGTCACTATGAGTTAGAATCCATTGGATGGCAACAAGTTTGGTTTTTTTGGTTAAGTAACGGATAGAGATGTTGCAATCTCTCCACTTACTGATCCACTCTTAAGAAATGAAACTCAGTGGAAGTGATAGTGTATGAGGTCTGAGCACAAGTCATAGTAGGTGATACAGCTGTTGCTGATCTCTTTCTTGGAACACAAGAATTCAACCACCACACTGTGAGGGAGCCACACAGTTACACAAAAGTTCTTCTTTTTAAAAAATAAATTAGCTCAATGTTCAATATAAAGACCAGCACCTGGAGCAGAATGTCAAGCCTTGCTTAGTCAACTGGTTTGAGTCTCATCTTAGTAAGGAAGAGCAATCCCCAGATTAATGGTCACAAATTAGCTTCTAAAATTACTCTGGGAGCTCTTGTTCTGGCAGAAGTCCATTTCAAAAGAAATGTTTAATATGCTTATATAACAGTTCTACTCTGCCCCATAGAATCTGTATGATTTGGAATCAACTTGAGGCACACAACGACAACATGTTTTGAAATGTCAGTGAAAAAACATGCAATCTCTGATATTATTTTTTTCAAATGTTTAGATATTTTGCCCCTCAAAAATAGATCTATAATATTACATTTTATCCCTTAAAAATAATTTTTAATTTTTTTGTGTGTGTTAACAAACATCTATTCAAGTGTTCCTCAATTATGTAGACATTGAATTTGATTTTTTTTTTTTTTAAGTTGTGAATTCTAGCAATGGATATAGACCCTATGCTGCATGCAGTAGTATTTTTAGAGTTTATTTTAGATAAACTGGGCCTGAGCTCATGCCTATTTGGGGGTCAGGATGATTATTAAATGTATTCAATATAGATATTTCAGAAATATTGCTGTGCAACTTGCCTATTTTTTTTTTTTCATTTTCAATATATAATCACAAATTCTCCATGGCTGACTTTATTTCTTCACATAAATTTTGATAATAGAACTCTCTTTATCAGACTATTCTTGATGTAATTCACCACCTGCTAGGACACAACCATAGAACAAAAGCTTATTATCATCAAAAGATAATGCCAGTGTTAGTATCCCCAGAATTTTACAACTTTTGTAATACAAAGATGTTTATCTAAAGTTGCAAGCAGATTTTCTTTCCTTATGAATAAATACAAATATACTACAATGAAACATCAGTCAAGGACAGGCTGAGTCTTGATGAAACACATTATGGAATTATATCTGAAAAAAATTTAAAAACAATAGCTCTACTTATGATTTAAGGCACATGCTTTTATAAAAAAAGTATTTGAAATATTACACTAAGTGTAGTCTGAGAGGTAGTGTCTTGAGAATAGGGTGGTTGAATACAGGCAGCATAGTATGATGGATAAAAGTGGTCTCTGGAATGAAACTGCCTGGTTTGAATCCTGATTTGCTATGTCAAATATGTAGGTATGTCATCTTGAACAATCGTTTGGCTGCTAACCAAAAGATCGGCAGTTCAAATCCACCAGCTGCTCCTTGAAACCCTATGGGACAGTTTTATTCTGTTCTATAAGGTCTCTACGAGTTGGAATGGACCCAACAGCAACGAGTTTGGTTTGATTTTTTTTTTTGCTTCCTTATCTGTAAAATGGATATATAAAAAGTACCTCCCTCATAAAAACCCATTGACATCAAGTTGATTCAGACTCATAGCTCCCCATGTGTTACAGAGTAGAACTGCTCCATAGAGTAGTCTTGTTTGTGATCTTTACAAAAGCAGATTGTCAGGCCTTTCTTCCATGGCTCTGCTGGGTGGGTTCGAACCACCAACCTTTAGATTAGTAGTCAAACACAAACAGTTTGTGCCTCCTAGGGACCTACTTTCCTCATAAGGTTATTTTAAATGCAAAATGAGTTAATTATAAAATTCTCAGAACAATAAGGAACATATGCAGCTAGCTCTATCTAGATAAAGTTTAGCTATTGCTGGGTCTGTAACTTTAGACTGTCTTCTGAAGACATACAAACATTTTTGAGAACACATTTAACGATGCCTCATTTTTGTTTTGACCTGCAAATATTTGTTCAGTTTAAAACTGTACTTTATCATTCTGAGACTTTAAAATGTCTGAGCATTTTACTTCAATGTTTCAATTGTAGAAACCTATTGTAAGGAAAAATCATAAATTTATACATTCAGTTAAAAATATTTTTGAGCCAGAATTCTTTATAATAGCAAAAACTTACAAACTATCTAAATTTCCAGCCATAAGGAGAAAATGAAATTAAGTATGGCACCTCCTTGCAGTGAAATAAAATATTGATAACAAAAGCATAAAGAACTTTTTTAATATACTTACTAAAATGGAAATGCTCAAAATATAGTAATTTCTTAAGAGGATATAAAACAACATATAAAGTGTGAATAGTCTTCCTAAGTTTTTAAGAATGTCATAGGACATGGATTTTTCTCTCTGATTTTCATTGGTCTCACCATCAGAGAGAATTCTGGACTACAGAGTAACTAAAGATCTGACTCTTCAAATTCCTTGGCTCTGGGACAATAACTGAGTTTAATGATAAATCCTGAATTGCCATAGACTTATATTTTGGATGCAAGTCATGGTATATGAATTGACTAAACTACTCTAACTAGTGTTGCCGAATTCATACATCAGGCTTTCAAGCACAGCATTTTCTCATGGTTTCAAAATAAAGTTTTCCTCTAAACTTGGCCAACCTCACTCATTTCCTCAAGAATATTCTAAATTCAAATTTTTCAGTAGTAGAGAGAGTATGACTTTGGTTTTTGCTGATTTTGAAGTGATTTAAAACACTTAATTGTTGGCGTTTTCAAATTTTACTATGCCCCAAGGCCTAATGGAATGTAACACAATTATAATAAATAGAAACATAAAATTATCTAATTATGCTACATGTTTAGAAAAATGCAAAAAGATGTTCTGCTGTCTCAATTGCATCAATGCCAGTGAAGCTTGCAATGCTCAATCAGTGCCACAGCTGCCTCAGGCCCCACAGAGCCACGTGTCTCTGGGGTTGTATCCTCTGCCTTGAGGAAAGAAAGGAGAATGATAGAAACTCCGACCACTCTCGCTCTACCGAAGCAGCTCCATCTCACTTCTTCCCAGGCATCCTCACTACAAAAGCAGATCTAAACCTACTTAAGTGACCCCTTTCCTGTATACATAAAACCTAGAGAATTTCTTTGCCTAAATGAATTGGACTTATTCTGCTGACAAAGTTCATAAAAAAATTTTTTTAATCTATAAGCCCCGAGAAAATACTAGTAAAACTATTACTTCTATTATTACTACTACTGCTGCTGCTACCATTAATACCATAAAAAGAAAACACTGGAGATAATAAACCACCTAAAAAATAATTCTTAGTTTGTATGCCAGATATTGCCACTACCTAGCAACCAAAAGATCTGCTCACTTTCAAGTCTGGGCCAAAACAAGACAGAGAATGAGCCATGAACAGCACTTTACTTTCCTTTAGGAAAAACTACCACTCATATCTATCATATTCTGTGGTTCCTATGAGCTCTTTAAATTGACAGAATTTCTGCCCTCCAGTTGAAGACACGCTGCCTTAACACAAAGCAATGCCTCGTTAATATACTCAAGTCAAAGACCATTGAGGAAAGGCTTTAATTTTATTAATCTTTCCAGGAAAATGCAGGTCCAAAATAGCATGGCAGATAAGACCTGTAGGGAGATCTAGAGGCAGCCTTACTAAGAGGAAGACCACAGAAACAGATGTGAAAACAGATGTTACTAACATTTGTTATTGTTAGCTGCCGTTGAGTCACCTCCAATTCATGCGAAACCAGTGTACACTAGATGGGACCGTTGTGATGCATAGGGTTTTCACTGACTGATTTTGGGGAGATGAATCACCAAGCCTTTCTTCCTTGTCTGTCTTAGTCTGGAAGCATCACTGAAACCTGTTGAGCATCTTAGCAACATGCAAGCCTCTTCTGACAGATGAGTGGTGGCTAAGCTTGAGGTACATTCAGGAATCTAACCCAGGCCTTCTACATAGAAGGCAAGAATTCTGCCACTGAACCACCACTACCCCCTGCAATTAACTTTAGTTTTGATTTTTCCTTGATGAGTCTACATTTAACACTCAAAAGAATGAGATCTCTGAATCTAGGTTAGGGGACGTTCAACTGTATTCTAAATCATTGGAAGAACTACACAGGAAGTAACCTTGGGCCAGTTACTTACTTCAGTATTTGCTTCCTCGTTTGTTTGCTGTACTAATTCTCATAGAAATTTTACAAAGATGAAGTGAGAAATTCCATTGTAAATTATGGGTAGTATGAAGATCAAAACATTATCATTCCTGGTGTTTCTGGACTGGTCAGCTCACCACATGGCCTTTCTAACTGATATGCAGTGGCTGAGCAGTGTTTCAGCGAATCGCTTGATTAGAGTTCCTTAATAAATTCACATCAGGGTGGACAAAGAAACAGGCCTAGGAAAACTCAATGAGATTGATTTAAATGAGCCCCAATGATTTAAAAGGGAAGGAAGTACTTATTTTTGAGACTTATTATGTCTATCATTGTGCCAAGCAATTCGTTTTTTTTAATTTATTTCACACACTGTCCTTGAGACAGAATTATTGTTAACCTTGTTTTATATATATGAGAGAATTCAGACTCACAAGAGTTAAGAAACATGCCCAAAGGTTCCATGCTTTATAACTGCCAGAACACAGATTCAGATTGAAAAGGCTAACTAACTCCAAAGCTAGCTATCCTTATCTCACACTGCACCATACTGTTTCTCACAGGCACTCACGGTCACTGTCAATACAAAACAGCATGATTGTAATGAAGATGATGAATTCAAAGCCTAGACTGAGGAAATACATATCACTATGCTTCCAATCATGAATAAACATAGCGTAAGAGCTGAGTTTTTAAAATACCATGTCTACATGTTTTACAGGGATTATCCCACTTCCTCCTAAAAATTCTATGTGCAGGCACTGCTATTAAACCCATTGTACAGATGAGATACTGATATGTAAAATGATTAAGAAACTTACTGAAGGTTTCTTGGCCAGTATGTGGTAACAACCCAAAGCCAAACCTGCTAACCACACTGGTGGGTGTGTGTGTCTCAATTTTACAAACCTTTTCACCATAGTAAATTTTTCATTAAACACTGTTTCTTTTCATTGCCTCTTGTCACACTGTGTTATTGTTCTTTCTTAACAAATAAAGAGAACAGGAGATGTCTTACTAAAATGTCCAACTGATCACCTGCAAACAAGGAATTGGGTGGTATTATTGACCTTTCTCTCTCTCAATAAAGACTATGCTTGCATGAGAACTGGACAGTATGAATGCTTGTTGAACATGTTATTGTTTCTATGTATATGGAATTCATGTCTATAAACTTTTGTATAGACAGAAGTATATTGATGCCTAGAAATTGTAAAGAGAAAAATAGTTTAATAAGTACTGGGGACAACACATTTACTGGCTCTGGAGTTAGTTTAGACAGTCAAAACATGCTGTGCTCAGATGGTACCCATATATATTTAGTAAAAGGATAATAGGGATAATTACATTATTGATTAAAATTTTAAAATATGTTATTTGATGTAATCTATCTGCTTATTTTATTTTTTCACTTTTGCAAGCTCTCTAAAGTCTATATTTTATAATGATCAGTTTTTTAAAATAGTTTATGCTTAATTTATTTAAATACATCTGAGATTTAATGCATTTGGAGTTTTTTTTTTTTTACAACTAGAAATATGTAATGGAAAAGGTAAAGTGATAGAACCTAATTTAAAACAAAAAAGAACTTTTAGAAGCCAGGATTGATGTTAACAGGATAATTCTGAGATAAAAGAGAAAAATGTAAAATACAAGGAAAAGCAAACAAAATAATAACATTAACACAAATCTACTCTGTCTTAATTTCTCCATGCGCCACGATTAATCCCATCAGAAGTCTTTCTTTGAAATCAGGTACTAACTGAAAGTAGGTGTTTATCTGTCTTTTCTCGAAAATAAAGCTCTATATACCTCTTACTAGCCAGGTAACAACTATTTTCTTATTTACAAGCACAACCTGTACGGAGTTTGGATATTGCCAAAATCCACTGGAAAAGATAATTAGAAGTAACAACTCACTTTAGATTGCAACTAGGAAATGATAGAACTTTGTATGAGATGGGGATGTGGAAGAAAGCACTTCTAAGAGGATCTGAGGAAAAATCCTGGTTTAACTCACAAACAGGATGAACAGTCCTGGAAAGAAATCAGCTGAATGCCATTATGAGCTTAAGTAATGTTTATTTGATAAACATTTACCAATACAATGTGACACTTTGTAGTTGAAAGAAGCAGGGCATTACAGATAAAGACGAGCATTTTCAAAGATAAAGAACTGAGTGTTCTGGAAAGAACAACCTCTGTGGATAGAGTGTGCCCGCTGCACAGGATTCAAAGCAGGTGCCATAGCTGATTTGACTGCTAAGGTGACTTTATTAACCCTTCTGACATCTTCACTTATGAGCAACTTGAGGGGAAAAGCTCTGCCTTAATCACAGCTGCAAACCCGTTGGCTAGAACATCCTAGTTCATCATAAGAGTCCATTAAACATGTACAGAAAGAATTAAACAAACTAACCAGTGTCGGGTTCTCTATGTCTTGCTACAAAGCATAGGCTTTATTCTGCAAACAAGTCATAGCGTGGTTTTTTGACAAGGGAATATTTTGATGCCACTCTGACAGCAGCCTGGAGAGCAGCTTGTAGAAGGGAGAAAGGAAGAAAAATTTGAAAATAATTGCAATAGTAAAAATAAAATAAAATAAAAATAAAAAAGCTTGCAAGTTAACCTAAGGCAAAGAGAGTTGGATGTAAATTAAGAAAAAAATATGAGAAATATAAACATTACAAAGGTAAACTTTGCCATTTTATGTTGTTTTTAAGAGAATGAGGGGAAACACAAAAATGAGGATGACTCACAAACACTGCCCTATAGGAAATGTTTTACAATTTTTGGGGGGGCGGGGATAAAGCTTCACATTTATTCCCAGCTACGCCCTGATAATCTCTCTCTGAAGACTCCCAGACAACTCAGCATTCCAAAAGTATTTTTATTTTAACCCCTTTTGATCAACTTCCTTTGCTTTCCTTGCTTGCCTTGGTAATCAATATAACTGCTTTCACAGTCTTCTCACCTAGGCCTCTCATTTGCTGTTATTATGTATCGTTGAATTGGTTCTGATTCATAGCGACCCTCTGTACGACAGAAGGAAATAGTGCCCAGTCCTGTGCCATCCTCAAATCGTTGCTATGTTTGAGCCAGGCTTTGAACTGGTTTGAATCAGTTCAGTCAGAGCTGACAAAGCAAAATCGGAATAAACAGGAAATTTTACAATTTGGGTAAACCTGAATGATAACAGGAAAGGGAAAAATTATGGGTCAAAGCCCTGGAATGGGAGACTTGCAAGAGGCTTAGTGAGCCCTTTCAGGGGCCTGATAAGTAAGACTGGATTATTGGCAAGATGGTGGAGAGTGACACACATTCAAAGCAGCATGATCAGCTGTCTTCTTTGAGCAGGGCACCACTGTTTCTGACTCTGCTCAAAATCCAGTGGGCCGGAGATTTGGTTGCTACGCAATGGGTATGCTGCCCTTGTTTTCTAAGAGGGAGATTAGGTTTATAGCAGGGCTTCGACTTGTAATTTTAACCATTCAAGTTATCATTCCAGTTCACCTGAATGCTAAAAATTCAGGTCTGTCATGGTTTCACTTCCTTGGCCATGACTGAACTAGGAAGAATGAGTATGAAGCCCTGGTTTGAGGCCATTGTTGCAGCCACTGTGTATTTTGAGTGCCTTTCAACCTGAGGGGCACATCTTCCAGCACTATATCAAACAATGTTCCACTGCAATCCATAAGGACTTCATTGGCCAATTTTTTTCCCAGACCTCTCATTAGATCTCATTTGGAATAGTCAGAAAGACAGAATACAAAGGTATTTTTTCATTAAATAGGGCAGCAATAGCTTATGAAAGAGTTATTTTTTTTTAGTAACAACTTTAGTTTAAAAAACATAAAAAAAGTTTGTGAACCCTTATGTTTGATAAGGGTAGAAGAGTGAGGAAGCCTATAAGAGCGAAGTAAAGAATAGAGTAAAATAGAATTAGAATATGGTAGGGTAGAGTAGAGTAAAGTAGAATAGAGTAGTGGAATGGCCAAAGATAATGTATCAGGTGCCCAGGTAACAATAAGGGTCGCTTGCAGACAATAAGAAGGATCACTTGACCTAAAAGAAAGAAAAGATTGAATTCTAGGATCTAGCAGGGGAATACCTGAAAGCCATCTATGAATGTGTAAAACAGAATTATCTTTTGCTCTTAACACCGATAAGAATGCACAGACACTGTAAAAGAAGAGGTCTTCAGAGAAAGACATTTTAAAACTTCAAGAATAAATATTCTTTCATGAGCATAAAAGCTAAAACCATTTGGGTCCAGCCTTCTTAAAATCTGTTAATGACTCTATGATATATTTGAATCCCTAAATAAATATCATAAGGGAGAAATAAGAAAAAGAGAGAAGAAAAATGATTCTAAGAAAATGAAAATAAGGGGAGATAATGACAAAGCTAGGACTATAATAGGTGCTTAATCATCATTATCACCACCATAATTATCAATAGATTTACTAATACTGTCCAAAACTCAGGAGAAAATAAATAGAAAGAAAATTTTTATTCACAATAACAACCAAAAATATAAAGCACTCATGAATAATACAACATGAACTATGCAAGAACATGGGAAGACCACTAGAAAACCATACTAGGAACAGAAAAAAAGATACAACAGACAGCTATATAAAACCAAACCTGTTGCTGTTGATTCCCAGTCATAGATACCCTATAAGACAGAATAGAGCTGCCCCATAGTGTTTCCAAAGAGCAGCTGGTGGATTCAAGCGGCTGGTAGATTGGAACTGCTCACCTTTCAGTTAGCAACTGAGCTCTTAATCACTGTACCATCAGGGCTCCAGACAGCTATAAACATTATCCTAAATTTGAAGACTTATTATTGTAAAGATGATGATTTTCTTCAAATGAAGGTATAAATTTAATTCAATCTACTTCCAAATAGATCCTGAATTTTCTTGGAATATGACAAAATAATTCAACAGTTTAGTTGACATAAAAAGGATGCAAAAAGAGCAAAAAATGAACAAGGAATGAGGAAAGATATGTCCTTCTTAAAACTGAAGCCTATTTAAAAAATGACAAAAATTAAAGCAATATGGTTCTACCATGTTAATAAAGATGAGGTAAGAAGTTCCTGTGTATGTGTGCATATATACATCCTATATATTAATATACTCACTCAAAACCACATATCATATGGATTTAGAATATGATTCAAGTAACCTCTCTGGTAAGTACAGGAAGTATTACTGAATAAGTGTTGATAAGATGATAAGCAAAGCATTTGAAGAAAGGAAAAAAAAGCTAACAAACAAGCAAAATCACATAAGATCCCTACCTTATATAAAATGCATTCCAAACAATTTGGTAATATTTTAAATAAAAACAAGGAAAGAATTAAATCACAACCTTTGTCCTCCATGCACATATTTTAGAGATTCTATGAGCTCCTTGAAGTTGTAGGCAAAATTTTCTTCGCATTTGTACATATTTAGGGTGAAAGCCCTAAGTTTTCATAAGCTTTGTGAAAGGGCCTGCGATTTAAAAAAACTTTTAAGTTTAGAACACGAAACTAGAGGAAAATATAAGTGATATTTATACAGTATTGAAGCAGGAAAAGGCTTCCTAAGCATTTCAGAAAAAGCACACACCCTAAAGAGAAGTATGGATGAATTTGACTGTCTTGGTCATTTAGTGCTGCTATAACAGAAATACCACAAGTGGATGGCTTTAACAAAGAGAAGTTTATTCTCTCATAATCCAGTAGGCTAGAAGTCTGAATTCAGGGTGCAGGCTCCAGGGGAAGGCTTTCTCTCTCTGTTGGCTCTGGAGGAAGGTCCTTGTTACGCATCAGTCTTCCCTTGGTCTGGGAGCATCTCAGCACAGGAACCTCAGGTCCAAAGGGTGTGTTCTGCTCCCAGAACTGTTTTCTTAGTGGTATGAGGTCCCCATGTCTCTCTGGTCACTTCTGTCTTTTATATCTCAAAAGAGATTGGCTTAAGACACTACCTAATCTTGTAGAACTCGTCAGTATAACTGTCACTAATCCATCTTATTACATCATAGTGATAGGATTTACAACACATAGGGAAGGCACATCAGATGACAAAATGGTAGACAATCATACAATTCTGGGAATCATGACCTACTCAAGTTGACAGATATTTTTGGGGGACACAATTCAATCCATGACATTGACTATATAAATGTTAAACAAATTTTATAGAAAAAGATACTGTTAACAAAGTTTAAAGTAAAAGCCTAGGGGAAATAATTACAGCATAAACAGGGAGGTAGCATAAAATGGAGGTAAAATGGAGCACATAGGTTTGAAATTAGATACATGTAGCTTTAATATTAGGCTATCTATACTAGCTGTGGAACTTTTAACAGACTGTAACTTTCAGTTTTTCTTTCTTCATCGATAAACATTTAATGGGGTTATTAAGAGAAATATATACAATAACTTTTGCAAAATATTGGTACAATAAGGGTCACATAATAATGGTTAAGAAGGTGAAGGTTTAACATACATACTAATATACATAATATTTATATGGTTTATTTTCTAAATTTACATGAAAAAAATAAATGTCTCAATATAAAAATTGGCATGGGCCATGAACAGAAAATCCAGTAAATAGTGCAAATCAGAAATATTATGAAACCTCACATTAGAATTACATGCCAGTACAAGTGGCTTAGAGAAGATTCTAAAGTGAGACTAGTTTATGCATCATAAATACATAATGCCCGGCACATAGTAAGTGTCGTGGATTGAATTGTATCTCCTAAAAACATGTGTCAATTTGGTTAGGCCATGATTCCCTGTATTGTGTGGTTGTTCTCCATTTTGTGATTGATATAATTTCCCAATGTGTTGTAAATCCTAATCTCTACCTGTGGTTAATGAGACAAGATTAGGTTATGTCAAAGAAGATTAGTGTGGGATGTAACACCCTTACTCAAGTCACATCCCTGATCCAACGTAAAGGGAGTTTCCCTTGGGTGTGGCCTGCATCACCTTTTATCTTACAAGAGATAAGAGAGAAGCAAGCAGAGAGATAGGGGGACCTCATACAACCAAGAAACAAAAGCCAGGAGAATAGTGCGCTTTGGACTCGGGATCCCTGCACTGAGAAGCTCCTCAATGGGAAGATTGATGACAAGGATCTTCCTCCAGAGCCAGCACAGAGAGAAAGCCTTCCCCTGGAGGTGACTTCCTAAATTCTGACTTCTAGGCTACTAGACTGTGAGAGTAAAAATTTCTCTTTGTTAAAGGCATTCACTTATGGTATTTCTGTTATAGCAGCACTAGATGACTAAGACAGTAACCAAAAAGAGAAAAAAAAAATGACAAGCCTTTTGCTGTGGAGTCAATTTCAACTCATAAACAACCCTATAGGACAGAGTAGAACTGCCCCATGGGGTTTCCAAGGAGCGGCTGGTGATTCGAACTGCCAAAGTTTAGGTTCACAGCACTTAACCACTGCTCCACCAGGGCTCCAGATGACTAGACAGTAAGGATGCATAAATAAGTATGAAATAAATAGTTTTTGGTTTAATAATATTAGGTAATAAATTTCATCCAGATTAATGTCTAAGAAGTTGAGGAGAAATAGTAAAAAGCCATAGGAATAAGTAAGATTAAAAGAGAAATACTTTTAAAGGAAATAAATGCATGAAGCAAATGGCAAGACTGATTCTAAAAATGATCATAAATCAAGGCAGTGGAATGACTGCTAATAATTCCAAGTTAACATAAGCTAAATATTTATGACAGAAATCCAAAATGTTGATTTAGTAAAATGTACCACAAAAAGGGAGAGAGGAAGGATAGTGGTGGGGAGAGAAGAGGAAAAAAAATTCAGTTGGAATCAATTACCCATGTTATTAGATTTGAGTTAGTTTCATTTTTAAAAGACCCATGTTTTCAAAAGGCCCATTCTTGGTAAAAGTGGAGAATCTCACTTATTTCTCTACCCTCACTCACCTCTTACCATGACTCATCTTCCTTTCAGCTCATATTATCATCACAGGTGTTGTGACTCTATAATTAAAATAGGGTCAACTGTGTCATTTCCAGATGGTACAGACAGCCCAGTCTCTCCCCAGGCATACAATGATAACCCACTATGATAACCTTCTCCTTCATATGTTCGATAAATACCCTATCTTGGTTTATTTTAAGAAGGGAACTGGATGCTATATCTGAATGCACTTTTAAAAGTATAAAGTAGTGGAATATTTTAAGATTAAAAACATGTATTTTCAAGAGGTGACTCAGAAGGATCTGACTATTGAATTTTGAAAGGTTTCTGTTTAATGACTCTAATTCCTATGATTTATCACTAATATTGAATCTCGTCATTTGTTCCAAAGCACCGTATTATTATCACATCACTTGCATGTATCTGGAGAACTGAGATGCCAGCCTCCCGTGAAGAGATTAGCAGTTCAAGGACCTCTGAAATCCCAGCTGACAAAGAAGGATAATGAGACCATGAAACTCCTACTACTTTATGCTAAAAGATTGACTAAAAATTGATTAAGCATCCCTGTGTCCTGTGTTTTGTTTTGTTTCTGCCCAATCAATTAGAAGAAAAAAAATAAATTGCCTTAGAATAGGAATAAAAAATGAAAGAAAAGGAAAAGGAAGCAAAATACCTGGACCCACATCACAATAGCAAGAAGTGTATAATCCAGACTTCTGATTCAAGAGTACAGGAATGCATAGTTGTCACTCACAGACAGCCAGAAAAGAAGGGACCTTGTATTTCCTGGGATGTCTCAACTCCCAGTCTAGATCTCACTCTCCTAAACTTTGTCACTTCCCATTAGTCCCTATGTTTGTCAGCACATTTTACAAAGTGAACCATCTCATCCAGGAACTTAGGAAACATATTTTTGTCATAAACTTGGATTACAGTAAGCAGACAGGGGTAATGTGAAGCTTAAAGTAGCAAAGAGAAACCTCATTTTAAATTATTCATAGGGAATATGCCTTCAGACTGAGGAAATAACTTAAGCGGGATGAACCGACATCAGCACACACCTGCCTTATTTTTATTTCTCACTTTGCTTGACACCTTACATACACAAAACTCTCCCTGAGATTACTGTGGTTTGGTTGATTGCCAGTTGATGGTATTACATCATTGAAATGAGAAGTACATTAGCCATGCCTTTGATGTGCCCTGCATAAAGTGGAGATGGCAGACAGGGTCCCTGAATATATGTAGCCTACATCTGGCTGTGACAAGGTACAAATTTCTTCTGCCTTCTTGGTTGCATTACTTGAGGTGTTAATTTTCATGAGCTGAGAATTTTTTTTTACCTCACCAAATTAATTTTCTCATACACTAACGTACGGTTGATAATCTTACTAATATAAAACTCTCCTCATTATTTTTCCAAGTTTAATTTTGCCCTATTTACAGCCCATTTTGATCAAACAAATTAAAGAGTCTTTTTTTTTTCTAGATTGTGTACACTTGCATGTAAATGAGGAATATCTCAGCTAGGTAGGCAATTAAGCACCTTGAATATGTATCTGTGGTTATATGTATATAAATGCATATATACCTGGTTGCCACTTTGCAAAAATCTATCTGAATTTATTTTCGGGTGGACCCAAGAAGACGTTTTGCTTTTAATTTCTCTCTGAAGTAACACATTTTCTAGCTCCGGAACGTTGCTTACCATTACTGGTGTGGCCTTAGGGATGGTTAGTTTATTACCTTTCTGAACCATACTTCAGAAGAATGAATTAATTGATGCTCTTAACAGCCTCTTCCTGACAAAAACATATGATACTCAAATGTTAAACATGGGACCTCAGATGAAATCATCAGGAAAAAGCTGAAAGTGGTTATTAATATGGCTTTTGATAAATATCTGCTCAGCCTCATACTGTGCCTTGTCTGTTTTCATCTTGGAAAGTAGTTAATCTGATTGATGAAGATCCTGGTTCAGATAGTCTCCCATGCTGAGTTTAGTAACTGTACTTTTTCCTTTAAAAAAAAAAATCTTATTGCCAAGTGGAGATGTTTATGCCTTCTCGTTTGACTGTCAGGAACATGAACTTTAAACCGGGACTCTGGTATTTCCTAAAATGGTAGGAGTTTCTTACTGTCACACATCACATAAGCATAAGAAATGGGACTGGCTTCGCTCTTTGCCAAGTGAGGTTTAAAGGAGACACTGTCAAATGCTAATGCTAACCCTCCAGGCATAGAAGAGCAAGCCCATCAGGACAAATCAGGTTGCCAGCTCCCAAGCCCTGCAAGCCTTGACTCATTATTATTACCCACCATCTCCCAGGAGCTGTGACTTTTTTCATCATAATTCAAACAGTTCCACTTCTAGATTAAACACAGTCACAGCAATGGCTGGCACAACAGAGAATTGGCTGTGCTTCATGACATCCATGGTCTCATTATGATGGAGCCACTTAAGATTCCTTTATTCACCTTAAGTGATAAGTGATGGCACGTGCTCCCTCTTTCAGTGAAAGAGAAATTCAGTGTAAGATGATCATTCAGAAATAAATATTTGGAAGCATTCCAAGATAAGTTTTGAAATAATCTCTCCATGTTATACTAATTGACCATTGTGGCAAATAAATAAAAGAGTGGAAAAGTTTTCTTTTGGTTTTTGTTTTGTTTTTTTTTTTTGTTTTGTTTTTTTTTTTGGTGATCGACCAGGCTTGGATAACTGCTTATGATCAAATTATGAATCAGTGTTCAAATGAGAGAGAAATTTAAGTGCTAAAATTCTCATTCTTTTTGTAAACAGCTTGACCCTTGCTCTCATTTCATTATCAGGAATGAAGTATAGCAGCTGGCATTTTTTATTTTATTTGTAGATGCAAAATTAAATATCCTTGCACAAGATCTAGATGTGTGACTTGGACCTTCAGGCTCTGGAAACTATGTACTCCCTCTTGTTCAACAGTATCTTCTCCGTATCTATTAATAACAGGTTACTTGACAAGAGGTTTAGTTCATTGCCTTCAATTATTTTCTAAATGCCCTTTTAGGCGTTGTGTCTAGAAACATGGAAACTGATCAAGCTCAAGTATGACACAGTGTAAGCACAATGTAAGAGTTTTGAAGGTTGCAAGTCTGATTCGGTATTCCCAGTATTCCCAGTTGCTAGCTCTTAATCAAGGAACCGGAACTCTCTGGGCCTTAAAGGGGATATCTATTCATTAGAATTTATTAGGAGAATTAATTGAGTTATTATATGTGGATTCATTTTAATAATGCTTGGCATGTAATAGAATTTTATTCTATTTTTCCTTTCCTTATTCTGCTACTTAAACATTAATCTGAAAAAAAAAAATCTGTGTTTAAAAACAACTACATTAAATACCTTCAACTGTGAATCTAGCCAGGACAAATAAATAAACAAGTACACTGTTCCATCTTTTTTCTTCCAAAATAAAATTTGGTTACAAAATGCTCTAAACAGTTTCCCTACCAGTGGGAAATAGCTTTCTGTCATGGATTAAATTGTCTCCCCCAAAAATGTCTGTCAACTTGACTAGGTCATGATTCCCAGTATTGTATGATTGTCTACCATTTTATCATCTGATGTGATTTCCCTATGTGTTGTAAAGGCTATCACTATGATGTGATAAAATGGACTAGCAGCAGTTATATTGGATGAGGCCTACAAGATTAGGTAGCGTCTTAAGCCAGTTTCTTTTGAGATATAAAAGAGAGAAGTGAGCAGAGAGATATGGGAACCTCATACTACCAAGAAAGCAATGCTGGAAGAGGAGCACTTTCTTTGGACCTGCAGTTCCTGTGCACAGAAGCTCCCAGACCAAGGGAAGATTGATGACATGGACCTTCCTCCAGAGCTGACGGAGAAAGCTTTCCCGGGGAGCTGATGCCCTGAATTTGGACTTGTAGCCTACTGGACTGTGAGAGAATAAATTTCTTTGTTGAAGCTCTCCACTTCTGGTATTTCTGTTAGAGCAGCACTAGATGACTAAGACACCTTCCTAGGTATTTCTTTCAGAAGTAATTATGAATATATCAAACGATTAACCATTTTGCCTTAATGGCTGATGCATCGTGCATTGCCATGAGGTTTTGCTTGAAGAATAACAGTACATATATATGAAAACCAAACCAAACCAAACCCATTACCGTCAAGTTTTCCAACTCATAGCAATCCTATAGGACAGAGTAGAACTGCCCTATAGGGTTTCCAAGGAGCAACTGGTGGATTTGAACTGCCAGTATTTTGGTTAACAGCCGAGCTATTAACCACTGCACCACCAGGGCTCCATGTATATATGAAATCTCCAAAAATAATGTGCATCTTAAATAAATCAATATTATTTTAAATTAACTAATATTGAGTAGATAAGATCAACATACACCAAACTGAAACTGGCCTCTTTAATATACCACTTTCATATGAATTGTCAACTTGTTTCACATTATGTAAAACTAACTCTGTAAATTTACCACACATTTTACATTATTAAATAACTAGAAAAATAGTCAATTTCCCCTTTTTAAAATTATTTCTACCCTAGGAAAATTTTCTGAGTTGTCTATGGAGAAAAGATTCTATTTATACACCTGCCTCCAGGGAAAAGTAACTTGTAACTTCAAGATGAGAGATCAACTAGAACTTATCTAAATATAGCTACTATTTGGGGGGGGGGAGGGCATTTCTATTAATTAATACAGTCACTTGATGAGTTTACCAATTACAGATAAAATATTACTTAGCTTTAGAAGAGAAATAAGAAGAGGCAGAAAGGGCTCAGGACAGGATGACTAAGTTTTTTTTTATCTAGATTATTGTGTAACAGTCTCTGTGAAAGAAACTAGATGTTATCTTTGGTCTCTTCAGATTTTGATATTCTATGATTATAAATATAAATATACACACATATGTATTAAATATATACATATGTATAGATGTATTATGTATGTATATATATATATATACATACATATATATACATATATATAAGCCCTGGTGGCACAGTGGTTAAGAGCTTGGCTGCTAACCAAAAGATCAGCAGTTCGAATCCCCCAGCCACTACTTGAAAACCCTATGGGGTAGTTCTACTCTGTCCTATAGAGTCACACTGAGTCAGAATCAACTCAACAGCAAAGAGTTTTGTATATATAAAAAAAATTTTTTAGATCTATAAAAATTTATATATATATATATGTACCCCTGGGTATCATAAATGCTTAAGTGCTGGACTAATATAGAAAGGTTGCTGGTTCAAACTCACCCAGAGGTGCTTCAGAAGTAAGACCTAGAGATCTGCTTCTGAAAGGTCACAGAATTGAAAACCCTGTGGAGGACCAGTTCTGCTCTGAATACACGGAGTCACCATTTGTAGGAATCAACTCAATGGCAATTAACAACAGCATACAATATTTGTCCTTTTATGTCTTGCTTATTTTACTTAAGCTAAATCGACTACATCTGTGGAAAGACACAATGGAAAAGCTCAATATCATCAGTCAGAACAAGGCCAGAGACCCACTGCAGAACAGACCATCAATTGCTCATATGCAAGTTGACAGTTAAGCAGAAAAAAATTAATACAAGTCCATAAGAACCTAAATATGACTTTGGATATATCCCACCTGAATTTGGAGACGATCTCAAGAATAGATTTGACTCATTGAACACTAATGAACAAAGACCAGAAAAGTTGTGGGATGACATCAAGGACATCATACATGAAGAAAGCAAAAGGTCATTAAAAATTCTAGAAAGGAAAAAAAAGATCAAACTGTATTTCAGAAGAGACTCTTAAACTTGCTCTTGAACATAGAGTAGCTAAAGCAAATGGAAGAAATGAGGAAGTAAAAGAGCTAAAGAGAAGGTTTCATAGGGTGGCTTAAGAAGACAAAGTATTATAATGAAATGTGAAAAAACCTGGAGTTAGAAAACCGGAAGGGAAGAACACGCTCTGTATTTCTCAAGTTGAAGGAACTGAAGAAAAATTTCAAGCCTCAAGTTGCAATATTGAAGGATTCTATGGCAAAATATTGAATGACACAGGAAGCATCAAAAGAAGATGGAAGGAATACACAGAATCACCATACCAAAAAGAACTGGTCGAAGTTCAATCATTTCAGGAGGTAGAATATGATCAAGAACTGATGATATTGAGGGAAGGAGTCCCAGCTTCAGTGAAGGCATTGATGAAAAGCAAGGCCCCAGGAATGGACAGAATACCAAATGAGATGTTTCAGCAAACAGATGCAGCCCTGGAGGTGCTCACTCGTCTATGCCAAGAAATTTGGAAGACAGCTAACTGGCCAACCAACTGAAAGAGATCCACATTTGTGCCCAATCCAAAGTAAGGTGATCCAACAGAATGTGGAAATTATCGAACAATATCATTAATATCACATGCAAGTAAAAATTTTTTGTTTTGTGCTTTAGATGAAGGTTTACTGAACAAACTAGTTTCTCATTAAACAGTACATATATTGTTTTCTGACATTGGTTAACAACCCCAGGACACGTCAACACTCTCCCTTCTCGAACTTAGTTTCCCTATTACCAGCTTTCCTGTCCCCTGCTGCCTTCTAGTCCTTATCCCTGAGCTATTGTGGCCCTTAAGTCTTGTTTTCTTTTATGGGCCTGTTTATCTTTGGCTGAAGGGTGAACCTCAAGAGTGACTTCATTACTGAGCTAAAAGAGTGTCCAGGGGCCATACTCTCAGGGTTTCTCTAGTCCCTGTCAGGCCAATAAGTCTGGTCTTTTTTTGTGAGTTAGAATTTTGTTCTACATTTTTCTCCAGCTCTGTCCTGGACCCTTTGTTGTGATCCTGGTCAGAGCAGTCAGTGGTGGTAGACAGGCACCATCTAGTTGTACTGGACTCAGTCTGGTGAAGGCCAAGGTAGATGTGGTCCATTAGTCTTTTGGACTAATCTTTTCCTTGTGTCTTTAGCTTTTTTTCATTTTCCCTTGCTCCCAAAGGGGTGAGACCAGTGGAGTATCTTAGATGGCCACTCACAAGCTTTTAAGACCCCAGACTTTACTCACCAAAGTAGAATGTAGAACATTTTCTTTATAAACTATGTTATGCCAATTGAGCTAGATGTTCCCCGAGACCATGGTCCCCACAGC
>NW_004444092.1:661749-698535 GCF_000243295.1 Trichechus manatus latirostris
AGTAGAATGTAGAACATTTTCTTTATAAACTATGTTATGCCAATTGAGCTAGATGTTCCCCGAGACCATGGTCCCCACAGCCCTCAGCCCAGAAATTTGGTCCCTCAGAGAGTTTGGATGTGTCTATGGAGCTTCCCTGACCTTGCCTTGTACAAGTTGTGCTGGCTTCCCCAGTATTGTGTACTGTCTTAGCCTTTACCAAAGTTACCTCTTATCTATCGTCTATTTAGTGTTTTTCCAACCGCACCCTTCCCATCCCTTGTAACCAACAAAGACTGTCTCTTTTTGTGTGCAAGCTTTTTCATGAGTTTTTACAATAAAGGTCTCATACAATATTTGTCCTTTTGTGATTGACTTATTTCACTCAGCATGATGTCCTCCACTTCATCCATGTTATGAGATGCTTCACAGATTCATTATTGTTCTTTATCATCGCATAATACTCCATTGTGTGTATGTACCACAGTTTGTTTATCCATTCTTCTACTGATGGGCATCTAGGTTGTTTCCATCTTTTTGTTATTGTGAACAATGCTGCATTGAACATAGGTATGCATATGTCTATTCGTGTGATGACTCTTATTTCTCCAGGATATATTCCTAGGAGTGGGATTCCTGGATTGTATGGTGTTTCTATTTCCAGCTTTCTAAGTAAGCATCATATCATTTTCCAAAATGGTTGCATCATTTTGCATTCCCACCAGCAGGGCATAAGAGTTCCAGTCTCACTGCAGCCTCTCCAACATCTGTTATTTTCTGTTTTTTTGATTCATGCCAGAAATGCCAGGGCGAGATGGTATCTGATTGTGGTTTTGATTTGCATTTCTCTAATGGCTAGTAATCACGAGCATTTCTTCATGTGTCTGTTGGCGGCTTGAATGTCTTCTTTGGTGAAGTGTCTGTTCATTTCCTTTGCCCAGTTTTTAATTGGATTATTTGTCTTTTTGTTGTAGACGTGTTGGATTTTCTTGTAGATTTTAGAGATTAGACCTTTTTCTGATTTGTAATAGCCAAATTTTTTTTTCCAGTCTGTAGGTTCTCTTTATACTCTTTTGGTGAAGTCTTTTGGTTAGCATGAGTGTTTAATTTTTAGAAGATCCCAGTAACCTAGCTTATCTTCTGGAGTTTGTGTGTTGTTGGTTATGGTTTGTATCCCTTTAATGCCGTGTATTAGGGCCTCTAGCATTGATCCTATTTTTTCTTCTATGATCTTTATAGTTTTCGACTTTATATTTTGGTCTTTCATACATTTTGAATTAGTTTTTGTATATGATGTGAGGTATGGGTCCTGTTTCATTTTTTTGCAGATGGACATTCTGTTTTGCCACCACCATTTGTTAAAAAGACTGTCTTTTCCCCGTTCGATGGCCTCTGGGCCCTTGTTGAAAATCAGGTTACCGTAGGTGGATGGATTTACATCTGGGTTCTCAATTCTGTTGCATTGGTCAGTGTATCTGTCATTGTACCAGTAGCAGACTATTTTGACTAACATAACTGTATAGTAGGTTCTCAGGTCAGGTAGTGCGACTCCTACTTTATTCTTCTTCTTCAATAGTGCTTTCCTTATCCAGGGCTTCTTCCTATTCCATATAAAGTTAATAATTAGTTTTTCCATCTCTTTAAAGAATGTTGTTGGTATTTGGATTGGGATCGCATTGTATTTGTAAATTGCTGTGAGTAGAATTTTCATTTTCACAATGTTGAGTCTACCTATCCATGAGCGTAGTATGTTTTTCCTTCTATGTAGATCTCCTTTGGTTTCTTGCAGTAGTGTTTTGTAGTTTTCTTTGTAGAGGTCTTTTACATTAGTGGTAAGATGTATTCCTAAGTATTTTATTTTTTTTAGGAGCTATTATAAATGGTATTCTTTTCCTGATTTCCTTTTCATTGTTCTCTTTATGGTGTATAGGAATCCAACTAATTTTTGTATGTTTATCTTATATCGTGCTACTCCATTGAATCTATTTGTTCTAGTAGTTTTCTCATGGAGTCTTTTGGGTTTTCTATGTATAGTATCATATCATCCTCAAATAGAGACAGTTTAAGTTCTTCATTACCAATTTGGATGACCTTTATTTATTTTTCATGCCTTTTTGCTCTAGCTAGGACTTCCAGCATAATGTTAAATAGTAGTGGTGATAAGCAGCATCCTTGTCTTGTTCCTGTTCTCAAGGGGAATGTTTTCAGTCTCCATTAAGAATGTTGTTGGCCATTGGCTTTTTGCATAGATGCCCTTTATTATGTTGAGAAATTTCCCTTTTATAACTATTTTATTGAGAGTTTTTATCAGGAATGAGTGTTGGACTTTGTCAAATGCCTTTTCTGCATCCATTGAGATGATCATGTGATTCTTTCCTTTTATTTATGTGGTGGATTATGTTGGTTGATTTTCTAATGTTGAACCATCCTTGCATACCTGGTATGAATCCTACTTGGTCATAGTGTACTTTTTTTTTGATACGATGCTGAATTCTATTGGCTAGAATTTTGTTGAGAATTTTTGCATCCATATTCATGAGAGATATTGGTCTATAATTTTCTTTTTTTGTGTTGTCTTTGCCTGGTTTTGGTATCAGGGTTATGCTGGCTTCATAGGATGAATTCAGAAGTGTCACTTCATTTTCTATGTTCTGAAATAGTTTGAGTAGTACTGGTGTAAGCTCTTCTCTGAATATTTGCTAGAATTCTACAGTGAAGCCATCTGGGCCAGGGCTTGTTTTTTGTTGGAAGTTTTTTTATCTTTTCAATCTCTTCTTTTGTTATGGGTCTGTTCAGATTTTCAACATCATTTTGTGTTCGTTTGGGTAGATAGTTTGTTTCTAGAAATTCATCCATTTTCTCTAGGTTTTCCAATTTGTTGAGGTATAGTTTTTCATAATACTCTGTTATGATCCTTTTTATTTCATTGGGTCTGTTGTAATATCTCCTGTTTCATTTTTTATTTGAGCTATTTGCATCCTCTCTTGTTTTTCTTTTGTCAATTTGGCCAGTGGTTTGCTGATTTTGTTGATCCTTTCAAAGAACCAACTTTTGGTTTTGTTGATTCTTTCTATTGTTTTTGTATTCTCTATTTCATGTATTTCTGCTCTGATCTTTATTATTTCCTTTCTTCTGGTGGCTGTGGGCTTTTTTTGCTGTTCTCTATTTGTTCTAGTTCTGTAGTTAAGTTGTGTAGCTAATGTTTTGATTTTGTCCCTTTCTTCTTTTTTGATATGTACACTTAGTACTATAAATTGTACTCTAAGGACTGCCTTTGCTGTGTCCCAAAGATTTGGGTACGATGTGTTTTCATTCTCGTTTGATTCTAGGAATTTTTTGACTCCATCTCTGATTTCTTCTATTACACAGTGGTTTGTAAGCAGGCTGTTGTTCAGTTTCCATGTAATTGATTTTTTTTTTTCCTTGCTCTTTCTGTTGTTAATTTCTACCTTGATGGCATTGTGGTCAGAAAAGACACTTTGTATTATCTCAATGTTTTAGATTTTGTTGAGAGCTATTCTGTGGCCTAAGATATAGTCTATTCTGGAGAATATTCTATGTGCATTGGAAAAGAATGTGTACTTTGCAGCTGTTGTGTGGAGTATTCTACGTATGTCTATGAGGTCAAGTTGGCTGATTGTGCCCTTTAGATCTTCTGTATCTTTACTGAGTTTCCTTCTAGATGTTCTATCCTTTACTGAGAATTGTGTGTTGAAGTCTCCTACTGTTATTGTGGAACTGTTAATTTCTGCTTTCAGTCCTGTTAGAGTTTGTTTAATGTATTTTGGATCCCTGTCATTGGGTGCAAAGATGTTTATTATGGTTATGTCTTCATGATGGATCATCCCGTTAATCATTATATAGTGCCATTCTTTGTCTTTTATGGTGGATTTTATTTTAAAGTCTACTTCATCGGAGATTAGTATTGTCACTCCACTTTTTTGGTAGCTGTTTGTTTGATATGTTTTTTTCCATCTTTTGATTTTCAATAAATTTACATCTTTGTTTCTAAGGTATGTCTTGTAGACTGTATATTGATGGATTCTGTTTTTTTAATCCATTCTGTGACTCTCTGTCTCCTTATGAATGCATTTAGGCCATTTACATTCAATGTAATTACTGATAGGTATGAGTTTATTGCTACCATTGTGTAGTGCTTTTCTTCTGTGGTACTGATGTTTTCTTTGTTCCTCTTACTCTCCTGTGCTGAATTCCTTTTGTTTGTGGATTTTCTTTTCATTTCTTTTGTTTTTGTAGATATGGGAAAGAGGAACAGGAACCAAAAACAAACAAACAGAAAAAAGGAAAGAGTGCTAAGGGAGCTTGCCATTGGAGTGGACAGATGAGAAACCAAGAAGTGGAGAAAAACAAAAAAGGAAAAAGAAAATAAGTAAATAAATAAAAATTAGAAAGAAGAAAGAAAAGCAGAGCCACCAGGGATCCCACCCATGCAGCTGCAAAGACCAGGGAAGTGTCTGCCAGGCCATAAAGTACAGTGTGGCTAGAAAGGGTAAAGAAGTCACACAGAGCCAGGTATTCAGGAAACAGGAAAAGAAGGTGAGTATAGAGAGACAAAAAACAGAAATGAAGAAAAACAAAAAGAAAAAGGGAATGTCCCCAATGATCCCACTGGCACGGCTGAGCAGACCAGGGGAGTGGCTCCCTAGCCATGCAGTACTATCTGGTTAGAAGGGGCTCCCAAGCCTCAAAAAGAAAAAAACAAACAAAACAAAACAGAATGAAACTAAACATATAAATGAACAAAAAGCCCTGGGGATCATACCAGTGTGCCAGTGTGGGCCAGGGAAACAGTTCCCTAGTTGAGCATCATTTCACAGCCTATTAAGAAGAAGCAAAGACAGCACACGGGGCCAGGTGTTTGAGTGAAAGGAGGGGCAGGTGGTGGGAGGCACAGACGAAACCAAAAGAAGTGGGGAAAAACAACACCAGCAACAAATAAATGGCACTGAGGGAGCTGACCAGTGTGGTCGGGATGAATCCAAGCTGCATGAGGCAGAAGCTGGTGCCTCCCAGCCAGGAGACTGGCTGGTAGGAAGCAGAGGAGGCTGAGCTAGGAGAAGAAGGGTGGGGGATGGGAAGGCATCCATTGCTGGTCACGGGTTGTTCTATCTCCTGTTGGGAGCTTTGTGAAGCTGCTTCCCTGTACTCTCTGTCCACAGATCTCTGACAGGAGTCCAAGATGGCAAATCTGTGCTGCATTAGTTGATAGGGGACCTCTGAGCGTATCTCTCCTTGCTCTCTGTTCTCTGTCAGTTTCTTATTCTATTCAGTGCTTGGCTGGGTTCTTTGTCTCTTCATTTGATGGTTAGGGTTCCAGGATTGACATTTGTCTCAGTTTTACTTAGTTTTTTGTGTCTTTGCTGTGGAGGGATGGCATGGTGCTTCTGTCTATAGTGCCACGTTGGCTCAGCAAGTAAAATTTTGTTGAAGATAATTCAAAAACTGTTGCAGCAGTACCTTGAAAGTAACTGCCAGAAATTCAAGCTGGATTCAGAAACGGATGTGGAATTAGGGATATCATTGCTGATGCCAGAGGGATCTTAGGTGAAAGCAGACAATACCAGAAAGATGTTTACCTGTGTTTTCTTGAGTATACAAACACATTCAATTGTGTGGATCATAAAAAATTATTGACAACATTATAAGACTGAGAATTCCAGAACACTTAATTGTGCTCATGAGGAACCTGTACATAGACCAAAAGGCAGCCATTTGAACAAAACAAGGGGATACTGAGTGTTCTAAAATGAGGAAAGATGTGCATCGGAGTTGTATCCTTTCACCATACTTATTCAGTCTGTTTGCTGAGCAAATAATCCAAGAAGTTGAACTACATGAAGAAGAACAGGACATCAGGATTGGAAGAAGACTCACTAACAACCTGTGATATGAGATAATACAACCTTTATTGGTGAAAGCGAAGAGGACTTGAAGCACTTACTGATAAAGAACAAAGACTACAGCCTTCAGTATGGATTACACCTAAACATAAAGAAAACAAAAATCCTCACAACTGGACCATTAAGCAACATCATGATAAACGGATAAAATATTGAAGTTGTCAAGTATTTTATTTTCCTTGGATCCATGATCAATGCCCATGGAAACAGCAGTCAAGAAATCAAATAACTTTTTTTGCATCGGGCAAATCTGCTGCAAAAGACCTCTTTAAAATGTTAAACAGCAAAGACATCAGTTTGAGGACTAAGGTACACCTGACCCAAGCCACGATATTTTCAATTGCCTCATATACATGCAAAAGCTGGACAGTGAATAAGGAAGACCAAAGAAGAATTCGTACCTTTAAATTATGGTTTTGGTGAAGAATTTGAAAGTACCACGGACTGCCAAAAGAACAAACAAGTCTGTCTTGAAAGAAGTACAGCCAGAGTTTTCCTTGGAAGCAAGGATGATGGGACTTCATCTCATGTACTTTGGACATGTTATGAGGAGAGACCAGTCCCTGGAAAGGACATCATGCTTGGTAATGTAGAGGGTCAGCAAAAAAGAGGAAGACCCGCAACAAGATGGATTGACCCAGTGGCTGCAACAATGGGCTCAAACATAGCAATGATTGTGAGGATGGCACAAGACCAGGTAGTGCTTTGTAGCAGGCAACTCATTTCACTATGTCAAGAAATTCTAAGGTACCAGTTTTACATAATTTATTTTAAATTAAACATGTTTTTATGTCTTCTAATTAATGAAAGTAGTGTCCTTTTTCTGTTCCAGATCCAATCCAGGATACTTCGTTATATTCAGTTGTTAAATCTCCTTTGGCTCCTCTTGGCTATATCAGTGCTTAATAGACTTTGCTTATTTTTTACGTCTGACAGTTTCTAGGAGTACTCGTCAAGAATTTTGTAGAATGTATCTCAACTGGAATTTTTCTGATGTTTTTTCTCACAATTAGACTGGGGTAATAAGATTTGGGGAGGAAGATCATAGAGGTAAAGTGTCATCTTCATCACAACATATCAAAGGTTCATACAATCAATATAACTTATTACTCAACATGTTGATCTTGATCACCAATCACTTGACTTGAGGTTGTGTTTGTCAGGTTTAGCCAGGGTAAAATTATTCTTTTTTTAATCCCCTTCCATACGCTTTGGAAGAAAGTCATTGTGCATAACCCACATTTAAGGAGTGGGAAGTTATGGTCTACTTTCTTAGGGGTAGAGTCTCCACAGAATTTGGAATTCTTCTCCTATATTTATTTATTTCTTCAATCACCTATTTACACCAGTATGGACTCATGGGTACTTATTTTATACATTGGGTTATAATCCAATATGACTTTATTTATTTTGTTGTTCAGATGGTCCAGCTCTGGCCGTTGGGAACTCTTTCACTTGGCTCCTGTTTGCCTTTGACATATTCCATTATTGTGGGGTTTTTTTGTTTGTTTGTTTTGGGGTTCTTCTGATACTCCAGGATCATCTGGTATACTTCCTACCCCAGTTCTAGAAAAAGCCAATTACCCAAAGAGCTCTGGTACCTTTGATTTGAGAATGGTTATTAGAAACTAATACCTGAATGCTAGTAGGACCATTGGAAATTTTGGTTTCATTAGAAATTTCCATTTCAAGAAACAAAAGAGTTTTTTGTATGTCTCAAAAGATATTATATTAAAAGAAATTTTGAGAGGTGAGTAGTGTGAACCCTTAGGGAAAATTCAAATCTTATACTTCAATGATATGACAACCCACAAAAGCTGTTCAAATAACTGTTTCTCCCTTCTCATGGATTGAATTACATCCTCCCAAAAAAGTGTGTATCAGTTTGGCTGGGCCATGATTCCCAGTATTGCGCGGTTGTCCTCCATTTTGTGATTGTAATTTTATGTTAAAGAGGATTAGGGTGGGATTGTAACACCCTTACTAAGGGACACATCCTTGACCCAGTGTAAAGAGAGTTTCCCTGGGGTGTGGCCTGAATCACCTTTTATCATAAGAGATAAAAGAAAAGGTAAGCAAGCAGAGAGTGGAGGACCTCATGCCACCAAGAAAGCAGTGCCAGGAGCAAAACACATCCTTTGGACTCGGGTTCCCTGCACAGAGAAGCTCCCAGTCTGGGGGAAGATTGATAAGAAGACTGACAGAGACAGAAAGCCTTCCTCTGGAGCTGAAGCCCTGAATTTGGCCTTTCAGCCTACTTCACTGTGAGGAAATAAACTTCTCTTTGTTAAAGCCATCCACTTGTGGTATTTCTGTTATAGCAGCACTAGATGACTAAGACATCCCTATAGCAGAGAACTTAAATGCTAAAATACTATATCTTCCCAAAAAGAACATTCTTTTTGAAGTATTGTTTTATTTTAGCATTTGACTATTCTCTGAATTTAAATGTTTAAATGTTATTCTATACTTTAATTTCAAGTTAGTGGCAGAATTAAAGGGAGTGCATAATAACAGGACAAACATTGGTGAATATCAGAGAAATTAAAAATTGAATGAAATAACCTTGGTAATATCTTTTTAAAATTAAAATCAGTAAATTTAGTTGCATTATGAGGATCTTAAGTTCTACCAAAAGATAATTATTTGGAGAGCTTTGCTTTAAAATTTATTATTTCATAGATAAACACACACGAGATTCCATTATCCCATCAGATTATTTTAAATCTTGAAAATCTAAAGTGCATATAAGTGCTAGTGGCATTGAATTCCCTAGTTTCAGTAAAAAAAGGGCACGTGCTTCCAAAAGCCCAATCTGCTAAACCAAATTCTGATAATTCAAGAATGGGGAATTTTATAAAGGATAAAAGAATCAGAATACCTCACTCTCAACAGGAGAAGGTTAGTATTCCTTCTAGTTTTCATAGCAAAAGACAGCTGAAGATATATAGGGAAATGCAAATAGAAAGCATCTGTGTCAAAGGTTTGTTAAGAATGATTTACAATGTAATTTACTAATTCCTAGCTAGATAAATTGGTAAGGCATAATAAAGACCTAAGAGAATATTCTTCTGAAGATATGTAAGAGCTTACTTTTCATTTGGACCAAAGGTGTTTTTTAACAATAGTAGTTTAAATTTAAATTCAAAGTTTTCTTGTTCTGTGAAGCTTTCCTACCTATTTCAGGTATATATAGTATAATAATATACAGTATAGTTTGCATATACTAATTTTATATAACTTAGTTTTACATGTCTATTCACCTCAATTCCATTTATTTAATATACTTTCAGCAAATATGTATGAAGAGTCTATGATAGACAATTTAACATAGTGGGTAAGAGTTCAGGCTACATTTATATCCTGGATCTACCACTTAATATTGGTAAGTTGGTTCAGCTTACTCTGACTTAATAGTGGCACTTCTGTAATAACCAAAAACCAAACCCACTACCGTCCAGTCCATTCTGACTCATAGTGACCCTAGGGGACAGAGTAGAATTGCCCCATGTGGTTTTGAAGGCTATAATCTTTATGGAAGCAGACTGCCACATCTTACTCTTACCGCGTGGCTTGTGGCTTTCAAAGCTCTGACATTTCTGTTAGCAGCCAAGCACTTTAATTACTGCACCACCAGGGCTCCTTAATTGTTATTATAGTGGACAAAAAAATAAAAGTTTGTTGATTAATTTATGGAATAAAAAAATAACTTAAGAACTAGGTGTTTTTAAGATAGAAGAGTCAGTATGAATGTACTTAGATCTGCTTTCTTTTCCTCTGTGAGAATACACTTTATGATAAGAGAACATACCTTTAAAAGAGTTAACCGTGAATCTGCTTACTCCAGGATAATAAACTAGGATTTTCACAAGGATTTTAGATTAAATAAAATTCTGGAAGTATATCTTTATCATTAATTCTGTGTTTCCATTGATCAGTTTAATTTGATTATGTTTTGATATTCTATGTCAAGAAAGTCAGATAATCAGAAATAAGCAGGGTAAATGGCACCTTATATTTCTGCCTTTTATTTTTTTCCACAAATGAGAAAAAAAAATCAATAAATGGTCCTCTTCCTATTTCAGCAAATTTAAATAATTTGACTTGACAGCTATGTCAGTTAAGTTTGTCCACGTTTTGCTGTAGTAACAAACAAATCTACATTCTCAGTGACTTAAAAGAATAAAAGGTTATTTATCACTCATGTTATGTGTTCATTGTGGGTTGGCTGCAATTCAGATTCATTTATCTTTATCTTAGGACTCAGAAGTCTGGAATAATGCAGCATCCCTCACCTGGGTATAACCAGTTCCACGCCATAAGAAAATGATAGTGTAGAAGAACCACGTAACGGCTGTTAAAGAATTTGTTTAGGTGTCAAAAACCCTTCTACTCACATTCCCTTGGCCCAGGCAAGTCACATATCAAACCTAGTGTCAGTGGAACAGAAAGATATAATCCTCTTGTAAAGACAGACAACACAAGTCACATGTCCAAACATGAAATGAAAAGAGTGGGGATATATTATCCCTAAAAAAAAGACGTATCTGTCAAGTCAATTCTGACTCATAGGAATCCTATAAAACAGAGTAAAACTGTCCCATAGACTTTGCAAGGCTATAATCTTTACAGAAGCAGACTGCCACATCATTCTCCTGTCTGCAGCTGGTGGGTTCTAACTGCTGACCTTTCAGTTAGCAGCCCAGCACTTAATCACTGCCACAAGGGCTTCTTATCCCTACAAAACCCACCAACCAAATCCACTGCCTTCAAGTTGATTCTGACTCACAGTGACCCCACAGAGTTTACAAAGCTGTAAATCTCTATGGAAAGAGACTGCCATATTTTTCTCCAGCAGAGTCGCTGGTGGTTTCAAACCGCAGAACCTTTTTTTCAATCTCCTAAAATTCTTTTTTTTTATTGTACTTTAGATGAAGTGTTACAGAACAAATAGTTTCTCATTAAACAGTTAGTACACATATTGTTTTATGACAATGGTAAACAACCCCACAACATGTCAACACTGTCCCTTCTCTACCTGGAGTTCCCTATTACCAGCTTTCCTGTCCCCTCCTGCCTTCTAGTCCTTGTCCCTGGACTGTTGTGCCCCATTAGTCTCTTTTTATTTTATGGGGCTGTCTAATCTTTGACTGAACAGTGAACCTCAGGAGTGACTCCATTACTGAGCTAAAAGGGTGTACGGGGGCCATACTCTCGGGGTTTCTCCAGTCTCTGTCTGGTCTTTTTTTGTGAGTTAGAATTTTGTTCTACATTTTTCTTCAGCTCTGTCCAGGATCCTCTGTTGTGATCCCAGTCAGAGCAGTCAGTGGTGGTAGCCGGGCACCATCTAGTTGTACTGGACTCAGTGTGGCGGAGGCTGTGGTAGTCAAACCGCCAACTTTTTGTTTAGCAGTCGATGACTAGCCACTACGCTACCAGGGCTCCTTTATCCCAACTAAGGGAGAGTAAAATAACTTTGAAAGCTCTCCCATACCAACTCTATAACTGTTGGAAGAATGTATCAAAAGGAGCTGTGTGTGTGTGGTATGAGTGTGGTTTGTGTGTGTGTGTGTGTAAGAGAGAAAGAAAAATCAGAAAATCAGAGTATATATTTTAATATCTTATACTTGAAATTAAGGCCATTAATATAGACAATAAGAAAAGAATACTCTCCCTTATGGTTGATTCATCAATTTAGTCAACCTGAATGATAATGCATATTATTACATGAGTTATTTGACTACAGTGGTTACTATTAATTGTGAAGCTGCCAAAAATGGATGATCTGACTATGCTACTGTCAGTCATTCGCTGGAAAGAGACAGACATTACGGCTCTTTGATCATTATATATATAGATAGTTAATTAGACTCACCTTCTGTATTTTCTTATAAAACCATATATAATTTTCTCCTACTGCTTAATTAACAGATTCATGAGTTATTAGCTATACTAGAAACTGAGATACAAGAAAGAATGACCCTGTCTCCTTTATATTTTCAAACAAGATATCCAGAGACAAAGATGCAATAATTTCTGTAATTTCATGGAAATTTGCTGGGGAAAGTACCAATTTCATGGTGACATCTAAGGAAACGTGATGATTTCATGCAGATTTAATCCTCTGCCCCTAAACCATCCACAAACACTGTTCACATGAGTGTTTTTTGTAAAATTCTCAGTATTTTAATTATGAAAAAGAATGAACAGATGAAGTAGAAAATTTTGAAAAGGGTAGAGAAGGTGATCCTAGAAAAAAAAAAGGAAGGACTATATATCTTCCTGAAACAAATAAACTCTTCCAAAAATAGGAATTGAGGTAAAAAACACAAAACAATTCCCTCGTTTACAAATTTATAATTTAATTTCTGACATAAAAATTGACTTTTTCCATAAGTAACACAAATTGTCATCCGACAAATCATCTTACAAAATCTAATAAATGTTGATCATTGATGTAATCCTAAAAGAGATGCTCAGTTAACATTTAACTTTTTTTAAATAATATTATACTATGATGTGGCCACTAATGGATCTGTGGACAACTGTGTACTGCTGTACATGGCCTTCATTAATACTTAAGGGAATAAGTATCCAGGCCTCTAATTTCAGTTTCTGTCCTATACATATATGGTAAACCCTCAACTAAATCGGTTTAAGACACATAGAGTTCTTGTAACAACCGACACCTAATGAAAGTAACAAATACAAAATACAACTAAAACTTCTGAAGGGTCAATCTACTTCCTACATACGTATTTTCTTCAGGCTCTCAGTTTAATTCAGCTTCAGAATCTAGTAACTCTGGGTTTTATTTCAGCTCATTAGAAGATCTTGCAAGAGTCTCCCCATTTTTGGAGGAGGAAGCAGGGCAAAATTGAGGTAAGAAAGCAATAGCAATATACAAAAAAAGTTGTTTTCAAGTAGGTTCAGACTCCTGGTGACCCCATGTGTGTCATAGTAGAATAGGGTTTTCAATAGTTGATTTTTTGGAAATAGATCACCAGGCCTTTCTTTAGAGATCCCTCTGGGTAGACTCCAATCTCCCGCTTTTTGGTTAACTGTTTGCATCACTCAGGGACTCAAAGAATATACAAAGAGAAGACTATTAGTGTTCTTGGTGTCTCCCAACCAGGCTTCAGCAACTCCTCAACCTTCCCTGCTCATCTTTTTCTCTTACACGGCAGTTGGCACATGAGCAAGTCTGCAATAAATGTTAAATTACAAAGCAAGGAAGTGTACCTATGAATACACTATAATGAGACTGGTGTCCAATGAGTGTAAAGCAGATCAAAAGCGATGTCAAGAATTAAGTACCCAAAATGACTTCAGTAAGGTAGCTATTTTAAAGTCAACTAAGATTGTGAAGAAGTTAAGATCACGATTTTAAAGTCAGCTAGAAGTGTGAAAATGTCTGTCATTATCATGACACAGGAACATAACTCTCTCTAAGCATAGGGACAACTTTTATATAATTGTAATGTTTTCAGCTTAGTTGTATTCATATGTGTGTAGTTGTGAATTTACACCTATAAATGCATACAAATCATGAAATATGTCAAAATTGACAAGTGAACCATTTTCAGACTTCCAGGATAAAAATGAAGAAATGTACTAATGAAAATCGCTAGTGATAAAGATTGTTTTGATTTCCTTCATTAGTAATAAGGTGAGGTAAACAGTAGTAATCATTCTCCATCTTACTCTCTCTCTACCTTTTTTTTTAACAGCGACAAGATGTATCATTTCCTCTGCAATCGCAATTAGTTCTTTAAAAGCGTCTTATTAACCATTTACTCTTGTTTATTAAGGACAATGTGACCAGAATATAGCAAGCAAGGGACAGAGTGATGCAAACTGAGTATAGAAAGATACACTAGTTGTCGAAACCAGATCTTGCAGGACCCTGTAGGCTAAGGAAAGGAGGTTGGATTTCATTCTAGGGTTAATGGGAACCTTATGATACTTTTTTTTTTTTTTTTAGATTGTGCTTTAAATGAAAGTTTACAGTTCAAGTTAGTTTCTCATACAAAACTTTTATACATACACTGCTGTGTGACCTTAGTTGCACTCCCCATACTGTGACAGCACACTCCTGTTTTCCATCCTGGATTTCCTGTGTCCATTCAACCAGCTCCTGTTCCTTTCTGCCTTCTCATCTCACCTCTGGACAGGAGCTGCCCATTTAGACGCATGCATCTACTTGAACTAAGAAGCGCAATCTTCACGAGTATTATTTTATGTCTTATAGTTCATTCTAATCTTTGTCTGAAGAGTTGGCTTTGAGAAAGGTTTTAGCTTTGGGCTAATGGAGAATCCAGGGGGTATGTCTTCCGGGGTCCCTCTAGTCTCAGTCAGATCATTAAGTCTGGTTTTTTACCAGAATTTACGTTCTGCACCCCACTTTTCCCCTGCTCCGTCAGGGACTCTCTGTTGTGTTCCCTGTCAGGGTGGTCATTGGTGGTAGCCAGGCACCATTTAGTTCTGGTCTCAGGCCGATGGAGTCTCTCTAGTTTATGCGGTCCTTTTGTCTCTTGGGCTAATATTTTCCTTGTATCTTCAGTATTCTTCATTCTCCTTTGCTCCAGGGGGATGGGGACCAATTGATGCATCTTATAGACGGCTGCTTGCTAGCTTTTAAGACTCCAGACGCCACTCGCCAAAATGGGATGCAGAACATTTTCCTAATAAACTTTGGTATGCCAATTGACCTAGACGTCCCCTTAAACCATGGTCCCCAAACCCCTACCCCTGCTACTCTGACCCTCAAAGGGTTTGGTTGTACTCAGGAAACTTCTTAGCTTTGGCTTAGTCCAGTTGTGCTGACTTCCCCTGTAGTGTGTGTTGTCCTTCCCTTCACCTAAGATAATTCTTGTCTACTATCTAGTTAACGAATACCACTTTTCTCCCTCCCCACCCTCGTAACCATTAAAAAATCTTTTCTTGGGTTCTTACAGTAGTGGTCTCATACAATATTTGTCCTTTTGTGGCTGACTAATTTCACTCAGCATAATGGCTTCCAGATACATCCATGTTATGAGATGTTTCACAAATTCATTGTTATTCTTCATCCTTGCGTGCTAGCCCATTGTGTGAATATGCCATAATTTGTTTAATCCATTAGTCTGTTGATGCGCACCTAGGTTGTTTCCATCTTTTTGCTATTGTGAACAGTGCTGCGATGAACATGGGTGTGCATATATCCATTCGTGTGATGATGGCTCTTATTTCTCTTGGATATGTTCCAAGGAGTGGGATTTCTTGATCATATGATACTTCTATTTCTAGTTTTTTAAAGAAGCACCAAATCAATTTCCAAAGTGGTTGTACCATTTTACATTCCCACTAGCAGTGTGTAAGTTGTTCCAGTCTCTCCACAGCCTCTCCAACATTTATTATTTTGTGTTTTTTGGATTAATGTTAGCCTTGTTGGGGTGAGATGGTGTCACATTGTAGTTTGGATTTGCATTTCTCTAATGGCTAATGATTGTATTCCTTCATGTATCTGTTAGCCACCTGAATGTCTTCTTCGGTGAAGTGCCATTTATATCCTTTGCCCATTTTTTAAATTGGGTTATTTGTCTTTTTGTTGTTGAGGTTTTGCAGTATCTTGTAGATTTTAGAGATTTAGATGCTGATAGGATTTGTCATAGCCAAAATTTTTTTCCCAGTCTGTAGGTTGTCTTTTCACTCTTTTGGTGAAGTCTTTTGATGAGCATAGATTTTTAGAGCTCCCAGTTAACTAGTTTCTCTTCTGGTGTTTGTGCATTGTTTTTTATGCTTTGTATTCTGTTTATGCCATGTATTAGGGCTCCTAGCGTTGTTCCCATCTTTTCTTCCATGATCTTTTTCATTTTCGATTTTATATATAGGTCTTTGATGAATTTTGAGTTAGTTTTTGTGCGTGGTGTGAGGTATGGGTCTTGTTTCATTTTTTTGCAGATGGACATCCAGTTTTTCCAGCACCATTTGTTAAAGAGACTGTCTTTTCCCCCAATTAACTGACTTCGGGCCTTTGTCAAATATCAGCTGCTCATAGGTGGATGAATGTATGTCTGGATTCACAATTCTGTTCCATTGGTCTATGAATCTGTTGTTATACCAGTACCAGGCTGTTTTGACTATCATAGCAGTATAATATGTTCTAAAATCAAGTAGTGTGAGGCCTCCCACTTTGTTCTTCTTCTTCAGTAATGCTTTTCTTATCTAGGGCCTCTTCTCTTTCCATATGAAGTTGGTGATTTGTTTCTCCATCTCATGAAAAAATGTTATTGGAATTTGGATTGAGATTGCATCGTATCTGTAGATTGCTTTGGATAGAATAGACATTTTCACAATGTTGAGTCTTCCTATCCATGAGCAAGGTCTGTTTTTCCACTTCTGTAGGTCTCTTCTGGTTTCTTGCGGTAGTGCCTTGTAGTTTTCTTTGTATAGGTCTTTTATGTCTCTGGTTAGATTTTTATTCCTAAGTATTTTATTTTCTTGGGGGCTATTGTAAATGGTATTGATTTGGTGATTTCCTCTTTGACATTCTCTTTGTTGGTGTAGAGGAATCCAACTGACTTTCGTATGTTTATCTCGTATCCTGATCTGTGTGGTAGGTTAGATGCTTGTACTTATCTTTTGCCAACTGAGAGCTGCTTTTCACTGGTTCTGGAGGCTTGAGTAGACTCTCCACCACTTGTTCTCTCCCAATGTGGAAAACGCATCCCAAACGCCACTGCTCGCCTCATGGTGCACAGCAGCTGATCCAGCCGGCAGGGTGCCAGTTCCCGCCAGGTCTGGCCTGGCAACCCCTCACTTCTTCTGAACCATATCTCCCTCTCCTTGCCACTCAGTCTGATTCTTCAGCTTTGCCTTGATGTTCAGGGCTCCTAGATTGTCATATGTAATCGATTCACTTGTTTTTTCAGGTCTTTGTTGTAAGAGGGACCACTGGAAGCATCTGACTACTCCGCCATCTTGGCCCCACCTCCTCACAATTCTGCATTTTTATGAGAGAACTCTGTAAAATTGTAGAATAATAATAATTGATGGCATTAAAATGTTTGGAAGACTACTGTAGTAGACAAATACGTGTGTGTGTGTCCCAACATAAAGAAATGGCAGTAGGAATAAAAATAAAACACAAGTATAAGATGAAAAAGTTTACCTATTTTGATAACTTAGAAGTGAACGTTAGGGTAAGAAGACAAAGAAATTCACAACTAGTATTTCAAATTAGCTAACTGAGATAGACAACTCAATTCAAGAAACAAAATGTTGAACAGGATTTTGGGGAGAAACTCACTTAAATTTTGAAGATGGTATAGCAAAAATAAAGAACATAAATATATAGAGAAAACTTGAAAATTATGATTAGAGGAGAAGTCTAGACTTGAGAGCCATTAACACTGCTAAAGTCATAAGAAAATGAAATCACTCAAAAGGTGTGTAAAGATAAAAAATAAGACAGGTTGTGACAGATACTTGGAGATCGCCTAGTTTAAGTAATGGGTTGAAGCGAAAACCATCTTACAGTTATTTCTGGACAGCCTGTGATAACTTCTTATGTCACCAAGTGATTAGTGTATTATTCAATTCAGTGATGATAACTATATTAGGGTCCCAAGATTCTAAACAGCAAATTTAGGCCATTGGTCCCTTGAATATCTTAATAAACATGTGGTAATCAATACTTTTAACCATTCCTAAATGTCTCATTCTCCAGTAGCTCCATCAAAAATGGAGATTGGACGTTCATACTTTGGCTAATGCTTTCTAGTACATCAGATGGCACCCATCACTGGTGGCAATTTTTTTAAAAAATTGCATTGCACAATGTGAACACAAATGGGGCAAATGCATTGAGATAGTCAATGTGGAAATAGCTATTATGAATCAACTGATCATCATTACAGGACCCAAAGGACAATAGTCAGTTTGATGAAAGTGTCTCCTTGTGATGAGAGTAATTATTTGGTACTCTTTTATGTCAATTATTTATTTTCTTGACATGGCTGGTGACAATAACAAATCAGAAAATAGACAGAGATATTTTAATTTCCTCAGGTTAGGACAGAGCCCTGGTGGTGTAGTGGTTAAGAGCTCAGCTGCTAACCAAAAGGTCAGCAGTTTGAATCCACCAGCCACTCCTTGGAAGTCCTCTGGGGCATTTTTACTCTGTCCTATACAGCCTCTATGAGTCAGAATTGACTCAACAGCAACAGGTTTGTTGTTGTTTTCTTTTTTAAGGTTAGGACTGTGGTCTTGTAAACATGAATATTGGTTCAAGGAAAGTCTCTGAAGCAATAGGCAGCTAAGGAACACAATTGAAAACCGTGACAAATGCAATCATGGTAAAAATTATTATGGTACTTCCGAAGTAAAACTGGATCTTCTTATTCTAGATAAAAGATTAGTGTATCCCAAATAGTAGAGGTGAGTTACAGGTGCAAGAAAACATGGGTCAGTTGATGGTACACATTATGCATTATTTTAAAACAATATTTTGATATAATACAACCCCAATTTAGGTAGTGACCAGTTACTGTTTTTCTCACTGTTGTGCCTGGCACTGAATAGGATTTGCAGTATTGATTAAATTACAATATGAATAAATAAATATATGAATGCATACAGTGCAGTACTTTAGCCATAATATTATTGCAACTCACGCTAAGAAAGATGTTTATGTCAAAGAAAAAACAAAAAGGAAACACAGACTCCAAGAAACTCTACTTCCTATTGAAGCAATTAATTTATTTTCTTTTGAACATATTCATGTCAATGTCTCCAAACCTGTTACACATTTTATGACTCTCAAGGGAAAATTATATTGACTTATTTGTTTGTCAAATTAATTTTACATTTAAAATATGATTCTCAACTCCAACATCCTCTTCTTAAATGGATTGGATATAATATGTTGTTGATAACAGACATACTTGATCGAACTGTCTAGTTAACCAATAGTGCTGGCTAATGTGATCAGTGCATATAGTTGAGATAGTCAGTTAGGAAACTGAGAAAGACAAAATGAAGGCTAGGATTTGAGAGTTCTATTGCAAAGCAAAATAAATGAATAGTCATCGTGATGTTTGGATTCTGTTTGAAATGTTACATGTGGCATTTTCCAACAAAAGATGCAATTAACATCATGGCTGGCACTGTCACATTGCTTCGGAAACACTTCATTGAATGTCTGTCAAAATCAAAGTAACTGTCACAATTTAACATTTAAAAAAAAAAAAAACTATTTTTAAAAATTTCCTGTATACTGGTGCCAAGTCAAACCAGTAATTATACAGATGACAGCCAGAAATTCAGACTAGAAAATTAATATATTCTCACCCCCTCCCCCCAAAAAAGTTTTGTTTTACCCTTTCTTGAGACTTTTTTGAAGATGTGACTTAGAAAAAGCAGCAACTCACAAAGAAGAGAATACTATTACGACATTAACCTGCCATTCTAAAGAAGCAAAAGGCATTTTCCCCCTAAATGCCATCTTAGGTGCCATAAAACTATAACTTTTTATTCCTTGTAACTTTTCTATTCGTAGGACGATATGGTACCCATTTCAGTCTCAAGATTACTGGGTTTCTGCAGAGACATTTATTTCAGTGACTGAGAAGAGCAAGCATAGAGACAACTCAACAAGGCAAGTAAGTGACCTTGCAAAGGAAGACAAATCTCAGGGACCAGAGATCATATATTTGTGATATACAAGTACATATTTTCTTTTTTCCTTCTGACATTCTGCAGACAAACAGGTTTTGAACATGAAATCTAAGGGAATTAAAATTTATGGGTCTCCTTAAAGCTTTCAATTAGAATAACAAGCTGAGGAATGGAGTTGCCATTTAGCAATTTCCTATATGTGAGCAAGTTTAAAGATAAACTGTAAACTGGACCTCGACCAAAACTTTTGATATGACCTTTGGGGAGTCATTTCAAAGTCTACATACATTTGTTTTTAAAAATAGTTTTTCTTTCTCTTCTTTAAGTTAAGGTTTAGGAAAATAAGACATTATGCAGATATTAATAAAATACTAGTCCCAAGAGGTAATGTGAAAACTGATTTCAAAGTCATGTAAGTATGAGCACTTATTCTATTATATACACTTCTCCTAAATTAAAATCATTCTCATTTGGAGGACATTCCAAAGATTAAATTTCTCTTTATGTGGTGTGAGCAGGGCCATGCATTACATTGTATTGATCAAGAATAAAATACCTTGACATCAGTGAGAGTAGCCTTCTTTGGAAGAATAGATTGGGGGCAAGTAGCCCAATTATCCGGGAAGGGGTTCACAAGACCTTTGTGTTTTCAGTATCTAAGAGAAAATTTTAACTCCTTTGGTGAACTCTAGGGAGGAAAGAGTCCAGTGAGTTTGGGAAGAGGCATTTCTGAGAATGTTAGGTGGTAGATGCCCCAGCCAGGTCTGATTTAACACCCCCAGGTTCAGCTTGTAGCAAGGTGAGTGATTTTGTGGCTTAACCGTGAGAGTAAAGGACTGGGCCTTCAGCTTCAGGACCCCTAGCATGGAGCTCCTTTGAACTAGGTTGCTATTCAGGAAGGGAGGTCATCCTCCCTTAAACACCACTACGGACTCTGCAAGCATCTTAACCAGTAAAACGTCATCGTGGTAGTGGACAGGTTTCATCTGTATATGTACTCTCCAAATGTAATTTTGTTTGGCAGTAAAATGAAATGATAATAGTAAACTAATTATACTATCATTTGGCTTGAGGCAGCTACAATGACCCCATTTGGACTGTGTGATTTTTTTCTTGTTCTTTGCAATTTAAAAGATATAGGAAAGTTTAAAGGGAAGTTATTGATGTCCCTGTTAATAAGACAAGTGGGAAATTAGGTGTTTAACTGGAAAAATAGGAGAATTGTCAGCATTTTTGTGTCCTGTGTTTGTGTCTGGGTTTAAAGACATTTAACGGCCTGTGGGATATGGCAGGAATTTTCCAAAAAAATAATTTTAGCTTGGAATGGATAGTTCAACTCCTTGATTCATTTGGAATTCTTTGTCATTAAAAAAAAAATGCCTATGCAATTCAATGGAGGAAAACTAATCTTTCAACAAATGGTAGTGGAGCAATTGGACAACCATAGGAAAAAATAAAATAAAATGAATCACTATGTAAGTCTCACACTTTATAGAAACACATACACACACATATATATACAAAATGGATCACAGACATAAATGTAAAATGGATCACAGACATAAATGTAAAATGTAAAACTATAAAAATTTTAGGAAAACCATAGGAAAAAATCTTCAAGATCTAGGGTGAGACAAAGTTTCTTAAACTTGACATCAAGAGCACAATCCATAAAAGAAAAAAAAAAATCATAGCTTGGACTTCATCAAAATTAACATTTGCTTTGCTAAAGACCCAATTAAGAGAATGAGAAAACAGCTATAGGCTGGGGGAAAATGTTTACAAACCACATATCCAGCAAAGAACTATTATCTAGAATATATAAACAACTATCAAAATTCAACAATAAAATAAACAACCCAGTTAGAAAATGAGAAAAATTTCAGGTGGGAATGTTAAAAAGATATAGCAACTCTGTGAAATAGTTTGACAATTTCATAAAAAACTATGCATACAAATATCATATGACCCAACAATTACACTCCTGGGCAATTATCCCAGAGAAACGATGTCTTATATTTACACAAAAACCAGTACCCAAGTGTTTATAGGAGCTTTATTCAAAATAGTCAAAAACTGGAATCAGCCCAGATGTCCTTTAATGCTGAATGCTTAAACAAACTGTGGTACATCCATATCACAGAATACTACTCAAAAATATAAAGGAATAAACTATTGATATATGCAACAACCTAGATGAATCATCAGTGAATTGTGATGAGTGAAAAAAGTCAATTCCAAAAGTTTTGTTAACATATGATTCCATTTATATAACATCCTTGGACTGACAAAATTATAGAAACGGAGAACAGATCAGTAGTTGCCTGTGGTTAAGGAAGAAGGAGGAACAGAAGGAAAGGGGACTTGGCTATAAAATGACAACATGAGGGATCCTCATGGTGAGGAAAATGTTCTATATCTTGACTGCGTCAATGTCACTATTCTACTAGATACAGTTTTGCAAGATGTTACCATTGGGAGAAGAGGGTAAAGGGTATATAGCATCTTTCTATATTATTTCTTACAGGTTCAAGTGAATCAATGGTTATCTCAAAGTAAAAATTTAATTAAGAAGTGGCCATGAATGTCAGAGAGAGAGAAAGTTAATATGATCTAATATTTCGAGCATGAATCAGAAGATTTAGATTAATCAGGATAAAATTTCCAATTGCATAGAATAATTAGAATATGGCAGAATTCTCCTTATAGTACTTATTGAAAAGAGTAGGATTGTGGAAGAATTTGGTTTGGAGACAATTATTTCAATGTAAAGAATATATATATTATTTTGAAGATGGCTTTCTTTTTAGTATGTTCCTTCAAGCATCTAAAATAGAGAGCTTCCCTCACAAATTCCCAGGGACTTTATTGTTATTGTGATTTTCTCTTTGCTACAGTGTAACATGTAAGAACATTTTCTTCATGGATTTGTTAGCCAAGGAAGCAATGAGAAACAAGTGCTTGTGTCATAGACAACTTAAATCTGCAGAACATTACTGGATAAATGAAAAGGACCTAACTCTACACTACAGATTTGAATCTTAATGCAAATTTTCTTCTAACTACAATAAATGAATGAATGAATAAATAATGAACAAACAAGCAGGTTGAAAATGACATGGCTTCATTGCAGGTAGTATCACTTGACAAAAGAAAGAAAAGGAGGGAAGTAGCTGAACTCATTGCTGTTCTGTTTACTATTTTACAGTTTTACCAAGTAAATTTCCATTAAATCTGGCTGTTATGGGCTGATTTCACAGCAAGAACACCCAGAAACAGACTTTAGGGGAGAAGAATTATTTTTTCAAAGTATAAAAGAATCCATGCATTTATTGATTTTCTTGTCTTTCCCTTCAAATCCTTTGAAATATGATCAAAAAAGTCTCTATTTTATACACCACAGTTTGTTTTTAATAGCTTTTTCTCCACCACAGAGTCAGAGCTCCGTCTTCCTAACCAAAGAGGAAAAAGCTGGCTTAGAGGAAACAATAACAGCCATGCTAAGTCAACCCCAAACCACCATTATTAAATGTGTGAACATTTGAAATTTGGCAAAAGGCTGTCTAGTGGTTCAACTCTCTCTGCCTTAGCTACTCTACCCAGCAGGTCCTCACTGGGTACATATCTAGATGACAAGGTTTATTTTTATCGCTCACCTCCTAGGTACCACTCACTCACTCCCCAATTCCCTTTCAATTTTTTGTTTTCTATTTTCTTACTTCACTTTTTTCTCTGATGTCCATCCCCAGTATACCCATAGCATTACATTGCCTCCCAGTCCCAGCAGTCAGAAGAAACACTCTTCTGAGAATTGTGGAATGTTTAGGCTCTTAAAACTTGTGTGTTTTAACTACTTTCTGATATGTGAATCCCACCAACAAAACTCTTGCCAAAAGATGTCAACCAATCTAACACGGGGAAACCTCCAGATATGGAAAATTTGCTCTCTCACAAAAGCTTTTTTGAAATTATTTTTAGACAGCTCTGACAAGTAGAAATGGCTTTTTTACATTTAGGTGAAAATATATGCCTAATGCTTTTAATTCTAGTCTTTGGGACTATTCAAGATAAGTTAAATCCCTCTCTACTTTGACAGCCTGTATAATCTTGCAGACAGTAAACATGTCTACTCTAAATTTTCTCTTTATCGTGTCTACCATAAGTTTTCCTGGCCCACTTCTTTCTGAAATGACTTTAAAGTTCTTGTAAGTTTTTTTTTCCATCCCGACTTTTACCTGTTGGATAATCACCAATTAAACTGTAGCCTTTTTTAAAGAGCCATATCCTTTGACTTGTAAGTATAGCACGGCTTTTAAGCTTGGATTCAAATCTTGGCTTTGCCACTTACTAGTTCTGTGACCTTTGCAAGTAACTTACTCTCTACATCTCAATTTCTTCATTTGCAAAATACTGACAATACAAGTACCTACATCATAAGGTTGTCATGTAAATTAAATGTGTTCCTACATGCAAGAAATATAAAACAAAAAATTTTACCTAACAAAACAGTCAGCAGATAATGTTAGCTGACATCATCATCATCTTCATTCCTGATGCAGTCTCAGAAGAGTTCAGTGAGATACGAGTATCATCACCTTCATTCTGTACTAACCTTTTTTTAAAATACGATCTAAGCTTTGATTTGACTTTTGAAATCTGAATAAAAATCAATAAGAATTCATCAAGATGGGCTAGAGGTAAGCACAGAAGGCTTAAAAAAAGTGGTCTTGAAGCAGGTGTTAAAGAACTGCTAGAATTAAGTTTGGGTGGAGCAATGCCAGGATCTTTTCAGGTGGGGAAATACGGACACACAAATGCCAAAGTGTATGTCCCTGGACCAGTCCCTAGCCTTGCCTAGTTGGTGCAGAAAAGCTAAATAGGAGGGTAAAGGAAGATAGTTTTTGAACGGTCAGTTGAAGCCAATCCAATTATGAAACACTGTGGACTCTGTTATGATGGGAGTTCCTGGTGGGGTATGGCTCTGCAGTCACTCACAGCCAGATAACTGTGTGGCTCAGGCCATTAGTAGTTTTATTACTTAGAGAACCGAAAAGCCTAAAAGGGAAAAATTAACACAAACTAAGAGAAAAGTAAAGGAGCCCTGGTGGTGCAAGCAGTTAAGTGCTCAAATGCTGACTGGAAGGTTGGCAGTTCTAACCCACCCAGCAGCTCCATAGGAGAAAGACCTGACAATCTGCTTCTTTAAAGATTAAAGCCTAGAAAACCCTATGGGGCAGTTCTACTCTGTCACACGAAGTCGCTATGAGTCGGAATAGACTCAACTGTAGCTCACAACAACAAGAGAAAAGACAATGAAGAGAGTCATAATTTTGATCCCAGAACACCGCCTCAGTACTGGAGTTCTACATGAAGAACAGCAAAGAATCGTTGCTAGTGTGTAGACTCTGGAGCTAGGTGTGTGTATTAGGAGCTGCTTCCACTGCTTCATAGATATGAGAGCTTGGTCAACTTACTTAAACTATTTCTGCCTTTAGTTTCTTAACTGTGAAATGGTAATAATGACAATACCTAACTTATTGAGTTGTTCTATGATCAAACCGAAAAGTTCAGTGGCTCTGGAAACTCTCCCCAGAACTTGACAACAGCAACCTTAAAGTAAATAACTAAATTTCCCCTGGTTATGGGCTCTGACTTTCCTAACAGTACCTAATTAAGTCCCCTCAATGGAGGTTTTACTTTGAATTACAGAGTAAGCAGAACTCTGGCACAGAGAGGAACTGCATCTAACAGCATGGATTGATAAGAAGAGTTCCGTATGTGTGTATAGAATAACCTGCTCTCTACTTCTGCAATGGAGAAAGCTAGAGTACCTTCATGAATGACCTTAAAACGTGAAACAGAACAGGGAGCTCTCCATGTCACTCCCAGTTTTTATGGGGACCTTGACAGCATCACCAAGGCACTGCCAAATATTCTAATGAGGAGGAGGAGAGGAGGAGATGAGCTCTCTTGGTGAGATCATCATTCCTCAAATCACTGTTATTTACAGACGTGGCAACCTATCCTTCACCACCCTGCTAGCTATTTCTCCCAGCTTCACTTCCTCAGACACAGTATTATTAGGAATGACATCTTGGCACAGAAAATGCCAGTTCTCTAGTGCTGTAATGACATTTCTGGAAGTACTGTCTATGAAATGCTCTATGAAATTGTGTTTTTTGGGGCCAGGTCAGTGACTACAGAAAAAAAAGTAGGTAAGCTCACATAACTGATATTTTATTACGTGAAGACAAATCATCATAAATAAGAACTTGAAACTGAAGTTGATAACAATTTTTATTTACTTGTCAGGAGGATGGATAGAATAAAATGGAAAGAAACTGCACTATTCCCATTCATTCTCTATTCAGTAAAAGAAAGTACCCTGGCTATAACCAAGCCACAATTATGCAAGTATTTAAGTTACAAAAAATAATGAAGGGACCATGCATAACACATGCATAAGTATGAGGGTCATACGATAGCTTCATAATATTTTAAAAAGCAATTTTATATCCATATGCAAGGGTACATATGTATATATGTGTGTGTACATACATGTATACATATATATATATATATATATATATATGTATGGTGGCACAACAGTTAAGGGCTCAGCTGCCAGCCAAAATGTTGGCAGTTCGAACCCACCCAGTGGCTCTCCAGGAGAATTACCGGATAATGTGCTTCCATGATAATTACAGCCAAGAAAACACTATGGAGCAGCTATAAATTGGAATAAGCTCGACAGCATCCAACAACAACATATACATATGTGTGTGTGTATGTATATATATATATATACACATATATATATAATTATAATATTATATGTATATATATATATATAATTTTTATTTTACCTAAATTGAGCCATCATCACTAAAATAATTTTTTAAGCAACTGGCTATAAAATATTAGAATAGTTGTACATAAACTTAAGCAAGCAAACATGGTTTCTGTATTCTAGAAATTAACAATTTCGGGGCAATTAGATAAAGCAAGTAATGACTACAGTCATTGCTCTTTTTGTAAAAAAAAGTTATATATATTATATATGTATATATATTCTGGAATGTAATCCTTCCTCATCTCTCTGCCACTTCATGATCATTCTCCAGTAATGCTAGATTTAATGATTTATATTTAATTTGATTAATGCTAAATTTTAAGATCTAAGGAAATATTTTCAATTTAAATAAATCATAATGCTTAACTATTAATGATTAAAAAGTTAAATAAATCATAGTAGTTAAATATTAATGATGATGGAAAATGCATACGCTATTGAACTCCTTAATACAATGACTATACTTTCTCATAAAAAAAGACCAAAATTCGTGGCCTACATGAAACTCTGAACCTTGACTATGTTCTCATTTCCCTCATTGTCAGCAGTGAAGACACCTGGCAATCGTCATAACAATTTGACATATATCATTTTGAGTGGAGAAAAACCACAAAGTAGAATTTCCATTTCGCTGTATTATCAGAGTCTAATAAATACAAGATAAAACTTCTTTTTCATGATATTTTTCTGTGGTAGTAACAATGAGATGTTCTAGGGTTATTCACATAGGAGAAATGAAAGCATTATATACTGACTTAAAAGAACTATATTATAAAAATATAGTTATTTTTATTATATAAGAAAAAATTTAAAAGATTATTAGTTTTGATGAATATTTTCTCTGAATTTAAAAGAAATAAAAATATTGTTGTTGAATAAAAAAATTCATAAAGTCAAAATTAAAGTCTCCTAATAATCTTAGACCAGCCCTACCCTTCACAGAGTTGATGTACCTAAAGTATTTTAGCTAATACCCTATGGTATACACCAATAGTTTTTATTCTTTCTTTTTGTAAGTGCTCAGTTGCTAACCAAAAGGTTGGTAGTTGTAACTGACCCAGCAGCTCGTGGGAGAAAAGACCTGGTGATCTGCTTCCGTAAAGATTACAGCCTAGGAAATCCTACGGGGCTGTTCCACTCTGTCATATAGAGACGCTAGGAGTCAGAATCAACTCAGAGGCACCTAACAACAGCAACACCTTCTGTTATTATTAGCAATGTTGTGAACATTACTCAACCGACATCTTTGCACACCAGTGTTAGCTTCTAAAGGCTGAATCCCTAAAATTGGAATTGTTGAGTCAACATGGTTTGCACGCTAAAATATCTTGATAGATGCAGCACTACTCACAATAATCAAAAGGTGGAACTAATGGAAATGTCCACCAACTGATGAATGGATAAACAAAATGTGGTATATACGTACAATGGAATATTACTCAGCCATAAAGAGAAATGAAGTCCTGGTGCATGCCACCACTTGGATGACTCCAGAGGGCATTATGCTGAGCAAAATAAGTCAGTAATAAAGGACAAATAATGTATGATGTCACTTATATGAAATAAACAAATATATAGGAAACCAAAAGTAATTAGTGGTTACCAGGGACAGGAGGGTGGGGGAAATAGGAAGTTTTTGCTTAAAGTGCACTGAATTTATGTTAATGGTGGTGGGATAACTTGGAAACAAGATATTGAGAATGGCTGCACAACTTGAAGAATGTAATCAATGTCACTGAATTGTATACATAAAAATTGCTGAATTGATGTATGTTTTGTTGCGTGTATATCACAATTATATGTATGTTTTGTTGCATGTATACACTATTATATATACTATTATATATTTATATATCATGATAGATATCAGTCTACCAAACTTAAGAGAAAATTTCAAGCTTACCTTGCTGCAAATAGTACCTAAGAGCCTATTTTCTCAAAATTTCCCAGAAACTATTTATCAAAAATTATTTCTTTGCCAATCTAATTAATTAAAAAAATTCATTATTTTACATTTATTTGTCTCTTTAAGAATAATGAACATTTTATTGAAAAGTTTATAAGACATTCCCTAGGGCAGTGCTTCTTAAATTTTAACACACATACAAATGACCTCGGAATGTTGTTAAACTCCAGATTCTGATCCAGGAGGTCAGCAGTGGGTTCTGAGATGCTGCATTTCTAGCTATGCTTTTCTAAGCTATGTCTGCTACTACTATTGCTGTTGTTATTGCTGCTGCTGTTGCTACTGTTGATACTGGTCCAAACACCTCATTTTGAGTTCAAGGGTAGGATGTAAGTAAAAGAACAATCACTGGATATTGCATGTATGCATTTTCAGCATTAGCGAACATTCCTCAAAAAACTGTCCTCTAAAGAGTTTGAACTAATTTCCAGTATGAACAGATATCTAAGAGAATTCTTCTCTCCTTCTCACCAACACTTAGCATTGTGATACAGCTTTCCTTAAAAGAGTGTTCCACATTATATGTGAGTTTTTCTTCCAATTCATTGAAACTAGTTCTGCAAATTTCAATGCATCTTACATTTTTACCCTAATTTTCTTTTGTTTTGTTTTTGACTGAATCAAACATTGCTAGAAATTAAGCAGCTTCTCTTCTAAGAAAACAAGAAATTGCTGATAATATCTGATGTCTTATTAATAGTTTTATTCAAATCAATCACATGACACCCGTTACTTTGGTTTTTTGGGTTTTGTTTCCATCTACTCCAAAAGATGTACCAATCTCCAACTTTGAGTTGCATTGCTTGGTGAGTGGTATCAACATGAATAATAAGAAGAAAGCACATTATTCAATTGAGATGATGACTGTCTGTGAATGCGCAACTACGTCACTTTTCCCACCTGGCTGATGGTGGTGATTATAAGGTGCCATTGGTTTTAAAACATATCCTGATTTCAAAGATGTTCAAATGTGACAAAGTTCATATTATAATTGAAAAATTATGGCAGAAAACCAATTAGCCCACCATTATTTATTGATCAGTTAAATGTGTCTCTACTGAGTGGTGTCTGTTATTCTATTCCAAGATGCATGTATGCTCCGGTCTCCCTTGGGAATTTCTGTTCTATTACATTGGTCTATTTCTCCATTCCTGCACCAGTCCACGTTGTATTATACATCAGAGCATATATCTTAACTAAATGCACACATCACTGCAATACTCCTCTCCTTTCTTATTTCTTATTTTCATTATTATCTTGGTTCTTTTCTAATACTTACTATTCTTGTGGCGCAGTGGTTAAGAGCTCAGGCTGCTAGCCACCAAATGGTTGGCAGTTCAAATTCACCAGCTCTTCCTTGGAAACCCTATGGGGCAGTTAGTGCTACTCTGTCATATAGGATTGCTATGAGTTAGAATCAACTCAATGGCAATGGGTTTTTTTTTTAATTTATTCTATATGAAATTTAAATTCAGCAAACCAAGTTTCACATAAAAACCATATTGGAGTTTTGGTGGAAATTACAGTGAAATTTTGGCTTAAATTGGGGAAAATTGACTTCTTTATGAAATTGAGCATTCCTGTCAGTGAGTATTTTTCAGATTTTTTTTATATATCCTTCAATAGGGTTTTAAAGATTTTTCTAGTGATATTTTGGACATATTTTGAAAATTATTTCTGGAAAGCTTACTAGTTTTAAGACTACCATGAATAGAAAATTTGCTATTTTCGCATTGGAAATACTGGTGAAAAGTAAGATTATTATTTTTTTATTCCTTTTAACTATTAAAATTTCTTAATTATATTAGTAGTTTGAATCGCATTATCTGCAGATTCTTTGGGGTTCTCTGGTAGTCATTATTTCTATAACAATTAAAAAAATCTTATCCTTTCTCCCTTCCTTTTGTTTTTCTTACTAACACTGGCCAGGACACCTTTGCTACAATGCGGACTAGAAGGAGTGTCAACAGGCATCTTTGTCTTGTCTCTCATATTGTGGAAATACTTCTAAAATTTATGATTAACTTGATATATGATTTTTATTAAATTCCTTTTGTTAGTCTATTGAAACTATATTGATTTTTATCTTTTACTCTATTAACGTGGTGGCTTGAATTGATGTATTTTAATTCTAAGGATCTAGGAGCCCTGGTGGCGCAGTGGTTAAGCGCTGGGCTAATAACCAAAAGATTGGTGGATGGAAACCACCCAGGGGCTCCTCAGTAGAAAGACCTGGCAATCTTCTCATGCAAAGATTATAGCCTAGAAAACTCTATGGGGGAGTTCTACTTTGTCACATGGGGTCACTATGAGTTCAAATCAACTCAATGGCATCTAACAACAACAAATGGTTAATCATGGCCCTTAAAATTGTTGTTATTGTGTGCTGTCAAGTCAATTTTTGACTGAGAGCAACCCATTGTGACAGAGAAGAACTGCCCTATGGGGTTTTCTAGCCTGTATTCTTTAGCAGTGCAGATCACCAAGACTTTCTCCCATGGAGCCAATGGGTGGGTTAGAACCACCAACTTTCAGTTGACAGTCAAGTGCTTAAGTGTTGCACCACAAGGGCTTGGTTAGTCATTAAAGGTTCTTAATTAGCTATGATTTTAGATGAATTTGCAACTATAAGTATGTGGATAATCGATGGTAAGGAATCATACAGGGAAGCAGGGGAATTAGAGTTTGTGACAAATTTCCAGACTAGTGATAAATGGTGGTCTAGAAGGGGGTGGGACCAGTAAAAATGTACAGAACAGGACTAATGTGTGGCATATCCTTTAGACCAAATTGTCAGTAAATACTGATGTGAAGGAAAAACAAAAATCAAGACAATTGAGGGACATGAGTTTTGAGGACTGAAGATAATGGTTAATAAAATGATTGGCACAGAGTAGGTGCTTAAAATAGTAGTTACTATTACTTTTAATTCATTATGTTCTTTTTTATAATTATAATTTCAATTCTGTGTTATTTTTAACACAAAGAACTACTGCAACAATGTAATTTATGTCACTTCTTAAAATTACAATTTTCAATGACCAGCACACTCTATACATCTATGACTGTCAAAAGCATAGAATCGCGAATTATAAAGCATGTCATCCTGGGAACATTTTGCTTCTAGGGAACTTTGCTATTTTCATAACAAAATCTTTTTTTTTTTTTTTCCTGATATAATACAACTTCTTTTTGCCCTGTAATGAAGATTTTGGAGGAGAATTTTAAAAATCCAGTTTTTGTCATTTTGAATGGACTTATCCAATTAGCCTAATTATACAGACATATTTTTCCTTCTGTATTTGGAATTATTCTCTATATCCATTCCACCAATCACCAGTAGTTTGAACTGTTTCCAATGGTGGCGTTTTCTATTTTTTTCCAACCCACATTAGGCAACATCTCACAGTGGGAGACTTTGATACTGACACTCTTCTTAATTAATAATTTGATACATAGCATACTGTAGCATGCACACATATCCTTTTTGTATGAACTTGTTCACTCTATGCTAAAAATGCATTTGAATTATTCTACTAAGTGAATATATAAAAAATTAAATAACAAAGAAAAGGCTTAGTTTTTATTGTTCGGCATTATGTTGTGAATTTTATTTTCGTTGCTTTTTTTGGCAGAGATTGTTAAAGATCTGTCCAAAATGTTTTAACGTTTGTCATCTACTTTGATTATCAGTCTGTCCTACAAAGTATCACTGAATATTTTACAGAAGCTGCTTGGGTCCTCATTAATAAGCCTTACTGCTGACTTACTTTCTGATAAGATTTTGTGAGTTTTTAGGATTAAAAGACTTCAGAAACTAATCCTACCATTTCCACTGCAAAGCTATTCTGCAGGATTCCCTCTCCAGGACCCACTGTCAATTCCTTTTCCTTAAAAGTAACATGTACCAGGATGAACAAATAACCTGCTATATAGCCCATTGCTTAGCATCTTAATGCAGTACTGAGTTTAATTTTTATTTCATTTTTACTTCATTTTTTGAACAGGTAATATATGCACAGGACACTAAATTCAAAAGATTTAAGAAGGTACACATTAAAACAAACAATACAATTAGTCTCCTTCTTTCCCCTGTCCCTTAGAAACCCTATTCCCTTGCCTGGACGCAATCAGTTATACCTTTCATGCATATCTACCCAGGAATATTTGATGTTTATTTACAAACATATACATGTGTGTTTGTATGTGTGCATACATATGTAAATACCCACCCATTTAGATGTTTTTGTGCACAGGTTAACTATTGCTCTGCCACAAGCCAGCCAAAAACTTAGTTCCTTAAAACAACAAGCATTTTCTTTGCTCGTGAGTCTGTTCTTTAGCAATTTGAGCTGAAATTACATGAGTGGTTTTCCTGTTGATGTCTTTTGGTGTCACTCATATGTCTGCAGTTATCAGGAGCTCATCAGAGCTGAAAGGTTGAAGGTGACCTCACTTACATTTTTGACAGTTGTTGCTGTCCGTCCAGCTAGGTCTCTGGGTCTATGTGGTGTCTCATCTTAGAAGAGGCCCAGCTTCCTAACATGGTTGTCTCAGGACAGCAAGATCACCAAAGAGGAAGCTTCAAGGCCTCTTGAAGCCTAGACTTGGAACTTTTATAAGGTCACTTCAGCCACAGGTTGTTGGTCAAAGTTGGTCGAGGTGACTAGTAATCACAGTTATACAGTGATTGTCCTAGCAGAGAGAAAATGGGGGATTTTTCTTAAAGGGATGGACCTGTCTTCTGAAGCCCAATCCCTGTTAATTAGTAAAGGCATGGAGAGAGATAATGGGGTCGAAGGCAGCAGAGACCCCATTCCTGAGTAAATTTCTATACTTTGGAAGGAGACAGCAGCAAGGTACCTGTGAAGGGCTTGACCTTTTGTTTCATGAAATAAGAATATAAAATCATTTCTGTGCCCAACTGGTCTGTAGTGGCTTGCTTGCTGGGTGTCAAGCCCAGTTACTCTTTGTAGACATTGTTAAGTAAGAATTCCTTGTCTTCTCATTACATAGACTTGTGTTTAGAACTTCTATGTGATATGGAGAGTTGTTGATGCCCTATAGGGTCGCTATGACTCAGAATCAACTTGATGGCAGTGGGTCAGTTGGTCGGTAGCCTCAAAGAACCTGCAATCTAATTAAATAAAAGTGGCAGATTGTAGTCAAAGTATGAATAAGACTTTTTTTTTTTTTTTTTTACTATTATTATCCTACACGTTTGGGTAGAAATTCTGAAGGTTATCTGTAGCGAAATTCACTTAGTGATTTTAAACTGTAATAGTGCAAAGATTTTATTGCCTGAAATAACAGTGACTCCATGGAAAATCACAATGACATCATTCCTATAACTCATTTCATCATAGTTTTACAAATGTTTCTCTCCACCCTCTCTTTTCAACTATCCCTTTAAAAAGATTCTAATGACAACTAAAGTGCTTACTTTTCTTTTTCACATTCCCAGAATAGCATTAATACAAATGCAATACCCAAGATGAGTGAAAGAAAAGATATGAACAAGAACTAAAGTGCATGAAAAAAGTATAAACCGTATAAAAGTATAAATTCTATTTCTTAAATAACCAAGAACTGAATATACGGATGCCATGTGATATAAAATGTAAAATGTAAAACTAACACTTTGTTCTTGCTTTCAAATTCTGCGTAACAAATCACTGCAAAATTTAGTGAATTAAAACAGTAACAATAGTCTGATCACAAGTATGCAGTTTGAGCAGGTCTAGGGGTAGGGGGACAATTTGCATCTGTTCCACTCAGCGTCAGCTGGGGCAGCTTGAAGGCTGGCAGTCGGAATCATCTTAAGGCTTCCTAGCTTACATATCTGGCAACTGATGCTAGGAAGACTCAACAGCTGGGGTTGTAACAGCTGGGAGTCCTCAAGCATCTCTCTTTATCTCTATGTGACCTCTGCATGTGATCTCTCTTGCATGACAGCTTCAGGAAACTCTATTTCTTATGCACCATCGTAGAGTTTCCCAGATGTGTTTCCAGAGAGAGAGAGAGAGAGCTAGGTGAAAGCTCCATCACCCTTTTGTAACATAACCTTCGAAGTCATGCAATGTCACTTTCCCAACATTCAGTTCATCAAGACATTCACACAGTCCCGCCCATATTCGAGAGGAGAATCTGCTTCCTGATGGAGTTTGGCAAGGGTCTGGAAGAGTATGTAGTATCAGAAATATTACTATGGAACAATTTTGAAACATACATGCTGCCTCATATCTCAGGTTATTAACTAATTTTGTCTCATGCCACTTTGTACCCTCTTTCAAATCCTAATTCTTAGGTATTACCCTTCAGGGAAGTAAACAAAGCAAACGCCACCTTTACAATAAATTGAGCTCTATCTCAAGTATGGATTTTCTTAAAATCATGCTTTCAGAGACTAGATAGAAAGGAATTAATGTATCTAGTGTATTGGTCAACTACCTATTTTCTTATGTTCTTCATTCAGTTGGGGCTGTACTTTCACAAGTAATCCATTTTTAAAAATACAAACTTCCCAGAATTCCCAAGAGACTGATTCAATCTAGTTCATTAGATAGAGTTCAGAAGGTTTTCCAAGCTTAGTTAAAAAAGAACTGGACAGAATGGTAGGTTTTACTGTAGTTCCTAGCTTTTGTTTGTCTGATTCAGCTAAAACTCAGATTCATATTCCCTTCTACTTCTAACGCATGAATAGTAAGGTACTGGAGAAGATCGATTAAGAAGTTCAAATGGTAAATAAGAAACCTGTTTCGGGACTGCTCAGAAAGGGCTTTGAAGCTCATGGCTAGGGGGAGCTTATGAGACTACAGCTTTAAGCTATTTGCAATGAAAGGCATGGTTTTCATTTCACCAGTTAAGCTAAATTTTTACTCTAAGAAATAACTTTTCTCCAGAACTAGTGTCATGGTTTTAAAGTTTACTTTTTCTTTATAGTATTTGTAGTCTCTTTTACAGTTGAAAATGAAGAATTTTTAATACATTTGAAGTCTATAAAAAAAGGAGTCATAGCATTAAGTCATTATATCAAGAAGTCATCTATTTTCTCTTAGGTAGACAGGTAGATTGGTAGAGAGAGAGGTATTTCATTTCAAAATAATTCATACAACTCATGTGTATTGTTGTTAGGTGCTGTCAAGTTGGTTCTGACTCATAGTGACCCTATAGGACTGAGTAGAACTGCACCATAGGGTTTCCAAGGAGCAGCTGGTGAATTTGAACTGCTTAGCAGCCCAGCTCTTAACCACTATGTCATCAGGGCTCCTTATGTGTATTAGGGAATGTTAAATAATTGCAATGTGGATCTATAGTGGTATAACAGAAAAAGCTCTGAATTTGTAACTTAGAGCCAAAGATTTGATTCCTGAGTCCATTCCTGAGTTGCTCTGTGACCTTCAACAAATTACTTAACTCAGTTAATTTTGCCATCTGTAAAATGGAGATGCTAACTGCTTAATTTCTTGCACTATTTGGTTGTGAGAACAAATGAGGATGTTACAAGGAAATTTCTTTGAAAAGTGAAAATAATGGCATAAATGCAGAGTTATAGTGACTGCTACTGGACTAATATATTCCTTCCCCCAGTCTTCTTCACTTCCTGTACACACTTTGATAAAGAGCATCAGTATATACTTAATCACCCAATCCCCAAACCAATAGCCATTCTAGACTTTTCCTTTTATTTGTGCTATCTCTCCTTAGGCCTTTTTACATGCTCTTCCATTACTAACCTATATTTTCCCTTCTTCTTCTACTGGCTGAATCTATTCATCCTGCACAACTATTTAAGCTATTATTTAAGGAGCTTCACCCCTGAGAAATATTTATGACATCCCAGTCAAGTTAGATAAGTGGAAATTTTTGTGAAAATTAAATCGCTTACCTGGAAGTGCTTTTGCAATATGCTCACTGATTTAGGGTTAGAACTTCCTTTACAGCATTTCTAAGCTGATAATAAAACTGATATATTAAGTATAAAAGGCAAAAACAATTAACCTCTTATTGTTAAAAACTTATCACCCTATTAAAGAAAATATTCAAAATCAAATTGATATAATTACAGATTCTATATTCTTCCACCACAATATAATAAAACCAGGCATTAATTTTAGAATATGAACAAAACCCCAGTTTTTAAATCATACTTTTAAAAAGACTCCTAAATAAAAATGACTCAGATAAAATCTAGAATGAAATACAAAATAAGTAGAAATACAATAATTAAAATTTATATTCTAAGTGGCACTGAGGGAAAAACATCTTAATTTTTTTTTTATTGTACTTCAGGTGAAGGCTTACAGAACAAATAGTTTCTCATGAAACAGTAGTACGCATATTGTTCTATGACATTGGTTAACAACCCCACAACATGTCAACTCTCTAACTTCTCAACCTTTTTTTTT
>NW_004444092.1:699243-726825 GCF_000243295.1 Trichechus manatus latirostris
AATTATGAAAGTAGAATAAAATTAAATAAATTGAATTATTTTAAGAATCATTAAGGCATATTAATTATAATTATACTCTAGTTTAACCTGAAAATCACTATGAAATTGATATATAAAGATTAACAGAAAATTAACACAAAGCGAAAAACCTAAAAAGATCAAGAATTTACAAAGTGATTGAGAAAGTTATCAAAAAACTTCCACTAATAAAAATAGGAAGAGATCATTTTTATATCATAAACTCTTTCTGGGGAAAAAAAGATTATTAATGACAAGCCTTATTTTGCAGGATAAGTATAGACCAATTCACCTTGTCTGCTATTTTATACACAAAAAAATATGAACCCATAATATACATGTGTGTGTATATGCCATATTTTTCACAACGCAAGCCTTCTGCATTTGTTTCGCTCCCTCCTCCTGTGAAGAATTTTCCTAAGGGTTGATATGCTAACTTTTTCACATGTTGCTGTTAAAAAAAAAAAAAAAAAGCAATTAGCATAGTGCACTTAGGAAAACACCTCATTAGGGGAGGGAGCTGTTAGCAAACCAAGGTAGAAGGCGTTGGTAGTTATTAGCATAAAAATATAGTGTGTGTGTGTGTGTGTGTGTGTGTGTGTGTGTGTGTGTGTTGTTAGGTGCTGTCGAGTGGGTTCCAACTCATAGCGACCCTATGTACAACAGAACCAAATGCTTGCTGCCCAGTCCTGTGCCATCCTCACAATAATTATGTGAGCCCATTGTTGCACCCACTGTGTCAATTCATCTCATTGAGGGTCTTCTTCTTTTTCACTGACCCTCTACTTTAGCAAGCATGATGTTTTTCTCCAGGGACTGGTCCCTCCTGATAACAGCTCTCTCTCTCTACTTATATATAAACAACAACAAACTGTCGCCCTCTAGTAGATTCCGACTCATAACGACCCTATAGGACAGGGTAGAACTGCCCCATAGGGCTTCCAAGGAGCACCTGGTGGATTCAAACTGCCAACCTTTCGTTAGCAGCCGTAGCTCTTAATCACTATGCCACCAGGGTTTCCATGTATATACATATACATATATGTATGTATGTATGTATGTATCTAGGATCCCTAGTTGCACAGTGGTTAAGCACTTTGTGTTAACCAAAAGATCGCCGGTTTGAACCCACCAGACGCTCCACAGAAGAAAGATGTGGCAATCTACTTCCATTTCCGTAAAGATTACGCTTGGAAACCCTATGAAGCAGTTTTACTCTGTCCTACAGGGTCTACGAGTTGAAACTGACGTGACAGCGGCGTAGTTTTATTTATACAAACCAAACCCATTGCAGTGCAGTCGATTCCGATACATAGCGACCCTCTAGGACAGAGCAGAACTGCCCCAGAGGGTTTCCAAGGAGTGGCTGGTGGATTCGAACAGCTGACCTTTTGGTTAGCAGCCAAGCTCTTTTATATATATGTGTGTGTGTATGTATACATACACACACACATATATATGGAGCCCTGGTGGCCTAGTGGTTAAAAGCTCAGCTGCTAAACAAAAGCTTGGCTGTTCAAATCCACCAGTCTCTCCTTGGAAACCCTATGGGGCAGTTCTGCTCTGTCCGATTCGGTGCTATGAGTCAAAACCGACTCCATGGCACCTAACAACAACAACATATATGTAGATATATAAAAACATCTATATATAAAATATATATATACAATATATATGAATATATGTAATGCATATATATGTATATATATATGTGTGTGTGTGTTTATCTCCAAGCACTTAATGTTTATAAAGAATACCATATTTTATGCAAATAACACGCACCTTCTACTTTGTTTCCCAACCACCACCACCCCCAACCCCTGCAAGGTATTTTTATAAGTGCACTATGCTTAGTTTTTTACAGCAACATGTAAAAAAGTTTGGCATAGCCATGCTTATGAAAATACTTCATGGAGGAGGGCATGGTTGACAAACAAATGTAGAAGGAGCACATTATTTCCATATAAATATAGTAAAGAGTCAGAAAAAATCCCTAGGGGTTAGCAGATTTCTAACATAATGTATACGCGAATGAGCTTTTGATCTTTTGAGTCAAACAAGCCCACAGTCACTCTTCTTCCTTGTTTGGAAAACCAAACATCTTAGTAAAAATCCTTATAGCAACATTACACAGAAGTCTGGAAATGTACTTTTTAAAAAATGAGCAGATGATTCTCAATTTCAGATAACTGCTTGCTTAACAGGAGCCCTGAGGTTAAGAGCTTGGCTGCTAACCAAAAGGTTGGCAGTTCGAATCCACCAGCTGCTCCTTTGAAACCCTATGGGGCAGTTCTACTCTGTCCTATAGAGTCACTATGAGTCTGTATTGACTCAAGTCAATGGGTTTGGGATTTTTGTTGTTGTCATTTCTTTAACATAATGTTTAAGTTAATATCATTTAACATCAAGACAAAATATGTCAATTTTGACAAAGATTAACTTAACACATGTTATGATTTGATGAAAGAAGTTGGAATATTACTCTAAGACTATGAGCTTCTATGTTGTCCTAACTGACTGAACTGTAGGCTATATTCCCTTACCAATTAGGTGTCTTAAATCAGACATACAAGCCATGCATCTGAAATAGTGCATGGAAATACGTGAGCCCAATTCCAATTATAACTGATGCATGGAACTCAGAAGGCCATGGCAGGCCTTACACATGAAGAAAGCACAACTATAAAACCTAGCCCTTAAATACTAAACTTTTCTCTTTACTGTGCCAAATTGCCTAATCAAGCAGGTCAAAGACTGCCAAGGAGCTGAAGGTCAAAATAACGGAGTTAACACTCAAGAGACATGAGGTCCATTTCCACACATTTTGGTTTAATGCAGGGCAGCAGGCATGGTTCCCAGACCTTCACACTGATTGTTAAACCAAGTAAGTGGTGGTGTATACCCTACACTCTTAAATAGTAACAATTTTGTATCATTTCATGAGGCCATTCTAAAACTATTTCCTAGAAGCCGTTTAGTTACTGAAACTTCTCTGTGCAAAAGCTTTAGTCATGAACTTATAAATCATCAAAAATCAAATCTTATATATGAGCAGGTTCTTACACCACACTTTCTTTATATAAGATATAACTGAAGGCAGTATAACACCACCACCTGGCAACATCTCAGTGGAAAACAATAAAGCACACAGAAACTCAGATAGCTCTATATTATTGATAAACTCAAAGTAAGAGTCAAGCTGAAATTCCGATAGAACATGGTTGTTGTAATGCACAGCATTGATTTTCATCCACAGAAATAGAGAAATCACTTATGTATACCTTGGGACCTCACAAATGCTTGGAAGCTAAATGCTAAATATAAGATCTGAATAACTGGCTGTGACATGCCTCTTAAAATTCTAACACCTAAACCTTTGTCCTTCATTAATATATCACAAGTGTTCCTTTCCCCTAACACTAGATCTCTTCCCATTGAAATCCAGCCGCTGATACTGCTAGGATAGTTTGGTTTCATTATGTCAATCATGTTCAGAAACTAAATCCCATCTCTTCCCTCATCTTCAGGCACTACTGGATTATAAACCGAAAAAATTGACATTCTATCTTTGTTAACCTTTAGAGATGCTCAAGGAACTATTCCTTGTTTGTGAAGCCATCTAATTGTTAATCTATAATCCTTTTAATATGCTCTGCTTTTTGGATTGATCTATTGCTAGCTGACCTAACACTGCCCATAGCTATAGTAATCCTATTATTCATATCCTATTACAGAGTATCAGTGAAACTCTTTAAAGAGTCCTGAAAAGCTTGCTTGCCAGACACCAATATTAAGAATGATTACACTTGTATTCATTCTCTTATTCTTAATTATGAAGCTTCTCATTGTACTAATTGTTTTCGGTAGGGTTCAGAGTTTTTCTTCTCCATAGCTATCTGTGAGCTGACACTATGGTTTTAGAAAAATTGGTTTATATAAATGCCATTATCATACATATTATTTTGATTTTTCTCAATGGTAAATAAATTTACACAGTAAAATGTTGTAATATATTTAGAGATAAAATCTTGTTGAAAGGTAAAAAAAGTGTATGGGGTATGGTAGAATTAAGTAGGCTTTATCAAGAGTAGATAAAATATTCTTGAAAATGGTCTGCATTTGGAGTTCCTGATATATTCACAGTACCATTAATCCTCTAATAAGATGGATAAATCTGTCCTGGATGATAAGCCTACTTGCTAAGGGAAGTACATTCTCTATTGAATTAATCACCCCATATGAAAGCAGAAAGTATCATCAGTCTGAAATACTAGATACCTTATCATCAGTTTCAGTCTGATGAGTGGCTGAAGAGAAGTTAAAGGATTTTTTTGTAACCTCAGTAAAATCTATTGGCAATGAGACACCTTTTATTAAAAATTCATAAAATCTGAAAAAAAATAGATTTATAGAAAAAAAAATTGTTTTGATGATGTTGTTGTGTTTCATAAAAGGGTAGATGTAGATGGGGTTTTATGGTGATTGAGGGTCTGGACACCAGAGCTTGTGGTTGTCTGAGGAGTTTGGAGTCTGCAGAATGTAAGTAAGTGTACAATAAGAGTTCAGCCAGTACCAAGAAGCTTTGAATCTTGAAGTACCAAGGATCTTGGGAGGCATTTAAATGCAAATACACATACTTGGGTGATCTATTGGTGATTCCTACAGAGAATCTGTTGTGTAGAAGTCCCAGAATGTAAAGCTATCATTTTCCTCTAATGTATACACTTGTACCTTCCTTTGCCAAACCATCATGATACCATGAGCTATATTTAAACACTAACGTCTTAAGCAAAACTTTACATTAGTCTCACTGTGTCCCCTCCTAGGTATCTGAGTGTGAGAAAAGTAGGGTGCCAATAAAGTACGGCACACACATATTTAATAGATTTTTTTCCTAATATAAGCATGTCTCAAATATTGTATGAGACATACCAAAAATATCAACCATTTTTATCTGAAATTCAAATTTGAGATGCCATCTTACGTATTTATTTATTTCTTAAAATCTAGCAACTCTAGAGAAGGGACCTGAAAGTTTGGGGCAAAGAACGTGGGAAACAATGTATACCAGTACTGTAGGTAATTCTTTGCCTGCGGCTCTTCCTGTGATGGTCCCAACAATGAGACTTCCTCTGAAGGCCTGGCCATGAGGATAACGATATTAAAATCACCCATCTTGGTGTTTTGTCATTTTGGTGGACACTTGCTTTTCCCTCACTGACTTTACTTTTTAATTTTCACTTTGAAGAAGTATTATTTAACTCAGCCCTTTGGAACATGATTTCAAAGAAAGTGTATATATAAAAGTAAAGTATACTGAATTAAATGAGACCTTTCTCAGTACAGGTACAATTTTCAAAACAGCAAGAGAGAACGATTTTACATAGTAAAGTAAAAGCATTTAGAACTGAAACTCAAACCAACTAAAATAAATTCACACTTCAAGTGTAACCTTCATAGCCCCCCAAATGCATTTTAAGCAGTAGGTTGCTTTTCCTTTTATAGTGTATAGCTGCATGTAATCATAAAGGAGCATGGCAAATATATACACTGAGCCAGGTATGTAGGGAACATGCCAGGTCCACATGCCCCCACCTGCCAGCCCCACTTCTTGCCTGATGCTTATCTTAAAACTAGAACTTGAGTTTGAACAGCAGTAGGAAGTTAAGCTGAAAGAGGAAAACGAATGTTTGCATATACTCCTTTTTTACACATGGTCCCTAGTTATTCAAAGTGGCTGGCTCTAGAAGAAAGGAAAATGAAGAATAGTTTAATTTGGATAGAAATAGTGACTTTTATCTGAATCTTCTTTACATACTCCAGGTGTTTCTCAAATCCACATTTTATGGCTTTGCCATTTATTTTTACTTGGCTGTTTTCCCAATCCTACTTTATGGAAGTCCTTAAAACAATGAAATCAGCTTAAGTATTGATATCCAACTATGTGATCTCCCTTTCTCTTATTCACAGGCACTTTTATAGATTTTTCACTTTCCTCACTGATTTAATTTCAAATCATTTTCAGCCCTTTCTTATTATAGTAATTATTGCCTTTTTATAACACACCAATGTTATAATTTTATATTATAAGCCTCATTAGCTCATTGCTATTAAAAAAAGTTGTCAGATAGATTCCAAAAATTCTACAAAGTTCATAGCATCCTATGATTTATTCACAAAATTTATATGACTTTGGTCAAGGCTACTAAAGAAATTTAGGGACAAAGATTAAATACATGCTTGGTAATGAAGCTGATGTATAATCTGAAAGGCTCTTCTGAAAACTTATTAGTCTATATAGAAAATAACAATATAAAAAGTGAGCACAATGCAACGGATCAGCAGATTAGTGGGAGTAATAACTTAAGTCATTTGTTGAAGGACGATTCACTATCTCCTTTTAGACCAGTACTCAAAATTGTTGTTGTCTCTATATTAAATTAAAAAAAAAAAAATTGTTGCATGGTCAAAAGGAGCTGTCTTAGTTTCCTAGGGCTGCCGTAATAAAATTCCACAAAGAGAGTGTTTTTCAAAAAGCCCCGGTGGGCAGTTCGAACGCACCAGATGCTCTGTGGGAGAAAAAAACCAGCTATCTGCTCAGAAATTGATTGTCTCACACTTCTGGAGGCTAGAAGTGTGAATTCAGGGAGGCAGCAGGGCCATTGCTCTCTGTAAGTTCTAGGGGAAGATCCTTCCTTATCTCTTCTAGCTCCTGGTAGCACACAGCATTTCTTGGTGTTCCTTGGTTTGTAGATGTGTCTACACATGGAGTTTGTTTCCCCCCCGCCATGTGACTCTGTCTCCTTACCTGTTCTCTTTTATAAGACACCACTCAGAAGGGATTAGGACCCACTTTCCTCCAGTACGACCTCATTAACTTAACCAATAGCATCTCCAAAGAAAGAATCTATTTTCAAACAACGTTACAGATATGGCAGATAGGACTTCAACATATCTTTTTGGGGGCATACCTCAATCCATAACAGTAGTCTTCCCGAAAAATATGTGCTTAGAATTCCAGGAATAAAATATTTCCCCATTGCCTTATTTTGTATGTGTGTGTGTGTATTTTCTGTGATTGACACAGATTTACATAAATTGACGTTTTGCTAAGGTGGTTAATATTAATCATAAGCATTTGTTTCTATAAAACATAGATAATGATGATGCACATAATATATAGTCACTATTTACATTAATTTTACTCTCACTTTAATATAAGTATTTGTGTTGAGTATAATACAAAGGTTCGCATCTAAGAAGAATAACACAACATCCTATGTGATGTTGCATAACTACTGAAAAGCATACAATATGAAAATGTTTACGGTGCTTTTGAAAGATTTTTAAAAATTTAGAAAAACAATTTGCTTTGTTTCTATGAGCAACTGTCCACGAATTCATATATATATATACATATATATATACACATACAAATACAGATATGTCTGTATATATACACATATATGTGTATGTCATATATGTAATATATTTATATATGTGCTGTTTATATATGTGCATATATCATTCAATCATTCATGCATCTATGCAGCAAGAAATTTTTTGTGTTTTTATAAGCCAGAAAGTATGCTATATTTACTATGCAATATGAAAACTGTCAATAGAGCTTTATATACAATGTTAACACTAACACAGAAGGGTGACTGACTGTGTCTGAGTAAGGTTGATATGAAGCTGGTGAGTGAAGCCCTCTCAAAGAAGATAACAGTGCTAAGCAAATAATCCTGTAAGCAATCCTTCAGAGTTTGAGATAATGATCCAGAAATAGTTTCCTTGGTTTTCCAGTGATGTATGAACTGCTCTTGTTGTATTGAATTAGTAAAACTGAGAGAATAACTGAATAGAACTAGGGATTCTTTGTGGTATTCCTAGTGATCAGACATACCTAAAGTATGGTTTCATCTAAAGACAGAGAAAATGATGGAGTTAATTGATGCTTTAGACTTTATTGTTTTTAATTTTGTACAGTAGCAGAAATAACATCACAACCAAAAAAATTTTTGTGTGTACTCCAATTAGTCTTGGTCTGTGGTCAGTGGGATGAATTCTTGTGCATGTTGTGAAGAAACATCTCAGTGGGGAAAGGGTAATGGTTCTCATTTTTATGGAATTTTAAAAAATCTGTGGCATCTAAATTATCCTATAAAACATTATTCAGAAGTAAAGACAACAAAATTATGATAACTATAAATTTTAATACTTATTACATAATATATGAAACAATAATATTATATCTGTGCTTTATGCATACTTTATAACAAGTGTATTGAATCACCTCCTATAATAAATGCAATGAGCATGGTATATTTATGCCTATTTTATTTAATTACTCACAATACACACAGTAATTGTTTCTCTGCTTTTAACACATCTATTTATTCATGACTATGATTTATTTGGTAGTCCCTGGATGGTACAAACAGTTAAGCGCTCCATCGCTAACCAAAAAGTTGGCAATTCAAGTCCCCCCAGAGGCTCCTCAGAAGAAACCTGATGATCCACATCCAAAAATCAGCCATTCAAAACCCTATGGAGCACAATTCTACTATGATACACACGGGCTTGCCATGAGTCAGAATCAATTCAATGGCAACTAATGATAAGAATAATAACAAAAGAGAATAGAAGATAAAATATATACATATAAACTGTTAGAGGACTTTTTAAATACAGGGGAGCATTGTAATTGAGTAGTAGGTGGAAGGGAAAGCAGGGTCTAGAAAAGATTGTTGTTATTATTGTTTGTGATAGGGAAGAGGATAGTATGTTTGATTATTAATGCCAATGGTCCTTTACATAGAAAAATTAGTAGAGAATTATTGTTTCCTCAGATAATTTAGCTAAGATTTATCATCATTTGTAATAATCATCCAACAAATTAAAGGTGCATTTAGGATTAGAACTCAAGAGTCAAGCCCAAGCCTTGGTTGCTATATCAAAATATTTGATGAAACTGACATCCTAATGTGAAAGTGACATATATATATAATTAAGGACTCAAATTAAGGTATAATATCCATCCTACTAAGATAGTACTTGATTTTGGAAATAGTTGTAATGCAAAATTATTTCAAAATAATTTGTGAATTTTTCATCATTTCTTTGGATATTTGTCAGCATTTAAGGATTATTAACTTTGAGGCTGTCCAAACCAAACCTGTTGCCCTCAAGTTGATTCCAAGTCATAGTGACCCTATAGGACAGAGTAGAACTGCGCCATAGGGTTTCCAAGGAGCATGTAGTGGATTCAAACTGCTGATCTTTTGGTTAGCAGCCAAGTTCTTAACCACTGCATCACCAGGGCTCCTAACTTGTATAAGGCTATACAACTATGTATATTTTGTATGTTCACAAATATGCATTATTTACACATATAAATCTGTATGTACATGTATGAGTAAGGAATGATAAAATAACAATACTTTAAATGTCGCCTGTGTCTTCTTACATTGTAATCACATTATATTTAATACATGTCAATTATGTCAAGAAAAGAGCCTCGGATCCTTAAAATGGTGTAAGAACTAAGAAAACTACTTTAATATGCATACTGATTTGTCATATTTTCTATTACTGGACAGTATGAGAATAGTTAATTTTTTTCTGACTTGAGCATTTTACTTCACAGAAATGTTTAGTTATCAAATATGGAACTCCATGACTCTCCTCAGTCCAGCCCAGTTACACAGAATACCCAGCTTTCCTTCTCTGAAAAGTATCATTTTGTGTATTATAGACAAAGAATCACGGAGCTCTGATTGATTCAGGTCACAGTCACTAGTGAACCCCTAATGAGTTCTCTGTTGCTCAGTTCTGATATTTTCGAAATCACCATTGTGTGAGGAAATACCCAGTAGGACTTAGAATCAACATGCATATTGTTCTATCAAGTCATGTGGACCTTCCAAAAGAGTATCTTTTTCTTTGTTGGCTAACATATACTGCCAATTAAACCACAGGACAGGGACAGGAAATAATAGTGATACTTGATTTTCCCAAGCCAACAGAGTGTTCTGCACCTAAAGAGCATATACAGATTTTGTGCTGCTTTTCCTTTCTGGATGATGTGAAGTCTTAGATCCTTCTTTTATATCCTTCATGAAATATGGTAATGCTTTATTTATTGACAATCTGACTCATCTGATTAATATGATACAGTAAGTGCTGCATATACTGACAAAGTTTCTAGGCAAGAGTAGCCGATCATTTCTATTTGGTCACTTTTTTTGTTTGTAATCAATTTTTGGATTAATTACAAGGCATTCATACAGAGTTACATAAGCCAGTATCACTGGCGCTCAAAGCTCCTCTTTGGATTTCTGACATCTTCCTCAGCCATGAGCCAAATGAGATCATCCATTTGGAAAGTCTGAATACTTGCACAATAATATGTGTCTCTCTAAAAATCAGTCCCCCTCACAGTCCACAGAGCATTCACAGCATACTTATGTATAGATTGCAAATGACCTTTGATGGTCTGCCTTTGATTGTGTTGATATGTATCTTTGTACTTTCAATCATATATTAGATATTATATATATAATACCACAAAATAGTTATGTTTTAAGGATGTTTACAATGCAGCACCTTTCATCTTCTTAAAAATTATGAAAGGCTTCATAAAGAATTCAGTCAAACCCTAAATCATCCTCCATTCATTTTTTTCTACATGTTATATGCTGCAGTATCATTTTTCACACTCACATATGTTTATAAAAATAAATACTTTCAGGTACTTGGATGGCTAATTAGTATGAGTTATACTAAAAAGCCTCTAGAATATATTGTTATGTAACTTTTAGATTAAATGATGTTTGTAAATGTTTATGAATATCAGTTATGGAAATTGATCAATCTAACAAGCTTAATCTGCATTATGTTCCACAAAACAGCTAGAACCTTGAGGCAAAGCCATCAAATAGAAATAGCAACATTGATCAAAAAATGGCTCCCCACAATAATTGGAGCTTTAATAAGAATAAGTGTATCGAAGCAAAGCATCTGGTTAACACTGTATACTCTGCTGAACAAGCAAACCCGTCTTTACATTTACTTTAATAGAAAGAATCTTCCTTAAAATGATGAACTCTAATCACTTCTGGGAACTAAGTTCCACCATCAAATCAGCCTTGCTCTTCTGCTGAATATTTCAGTTCAACAAGTATTTATGTGCATGCTGGATGCTATGCTGAGCTCAATTTTTTTTCTTTTTTCCTTAGATGACAAAAAGATCAGACCAATACAATTCATACTTTATTATTGTGGAGTAAACCACCCATGTTTCCTGAATTCATTATTAAATGACCAAAATTTGTTCATTTGTTTTTTTTGACTAGTGACTTTGAAAGGACATATTTTGTGATTGGAAAATTATGAGGGTATAATTATCAAATATATATTGATCATATACAAATAGGGCTTGTAAGTTATCTCCGAGGTTCACTGTTCAGCCTGGGAGTGGACAGCCCCATAAACCAAATGAGACTAACGAGGTACAGGAGTCCAGTGACAAGGGCCAGAAGGCAGAAGGGGACAAGGAAGCTGGTGATAGGGAACCCAAGGTTGAGAAAGGATATTGTTGATGTGTTGTGAGATTGTTAACCATTGTCATAGGGCAACATGTGTAGTAACTGTTAAATGACAAACTATTTTGTTCTGTAAGCCTTCATCTTAAGTGAGAATAACAGCACAATTGGAAGAGTGTAGTCAATGTCACTGAACTGTGTATGTGGAAATTTTTGAAATGGTGTATCTTTGGCTATGTTTATTTTCACCAAAAAAAGGTTAAGAAGTTAGAGGGTTGACATGTTGTGGGGTTGTTAACCAATGTCATAAAACAACATGTGTACTACTGTTTCATGAGAAACTATTTGTTCTGTAAGCCTTCACCTGAAGTACAATAAAAAAACAAACAAATGGAGCTTGTTTATGCTATTGTTTTACTTGCAATAATAGATAATGCACAAAAGAAATTTGCCATTATACCTTTGCCCGTTACTCTTTTTTTTTTTTAATTCATGTTTTAGGATTTTATCCATTATAATATTTTAAGACTATCAAGTGCTCCACGACTGAAATATGAAAGTCAGATTCTAGATTTCCAGTGCTCTCTGGCCACAACTACTCAAACCATCTCTGGTTACTTCAGTTCCCAATCTCCTCGCATTCTCCCCTAGTGTCCATTACTTTCCAATTTCTGAGCACTTTTTCCTGTTTCCCTCTGCGTATATTCTTAGTCTTATACCATCTTTCCAATCACCGGATGTGCTCCTGCTACTCTTTATTTCACATTGCAAAATTCACTTATGTTGTGAGATAGTCTTCAGTTAGCGCAAGTCAGACACCAGTCCATACGCTTAGTTTTAGACCATCTAGGTTTTCTCAATGTGCGTGTGTATATTTTATACATGACTGTATCTGCATACCATATTCTAGGATAAAGAATAAACTCAGGTTAATGTCCATGAAAGAGCTATAAACAAATTTAGGAAATACCAGGACGCCATGTATTTAGTCTTTGTTGTTTCTTTAATTAACACATAGATTGTGAAGCATAATTCTCTAACAATGTATGTAAAACCCTGTTATATTTGAGAAATGTCATGCTGTGAAATATGGACCAGGATGAGTCCTTTCTGCTAAATATAAGCTTACATTATTTATACATTCATATAAATTTCAAGCTGATTATCCCTGACTGAGAGGCAGTAATGAGTGTAATATAATAAGGAGATCTAAATTAGAACATAGATTTTTTTTCATGACAATAGAAATGCAAACATGATCCTAATTAATGAATATGCTAATAATTCTCTATTTATAGATATTAGCTCAAGGACTAATACATATATAATATATTTACATTTTTACCCAATAAATAGGCAATATTCCTGAGGGTAGGAACAAAGTCTAATCTATATTCTGTAAGTAGAATAAAAATAGAAATAGAATTTGCTATTCAATAATGATGTGATAGAGCTTATCTGGTGCTCTATCAGTTGAGGAGAAAAGGCTGGAAAATATCTTTGACTTTCTCAGGCATAAGGACCAACAGGTAACGTTCTAGTTACTTGTGAGCCTCTGGTCATTAATTTGCTTAGATAGCCACATAGACAATGTCAGGAGTTTGATGTACCTGGTGTACACAGAGCTTCATTGTACTAGCCTCTCTACTTCTGTGTATGTGTGAAAGTATCCATAATAAAATTTGTAAAATTAAAAAGAAATAAATGCCATTCTTATGTTATAAAGAAATATATATGTCCTTTTTGTGATATCTCTTCGCAGAGTTTAGATTTCTTTTAAAGTGTGTTGGAAAAGAAGTTAACATTTATAGGCTAGGGTTGCTATCTAATTTACATTCCGTCTAATGTTTCCACACAAGAAGAACATATACCAGCAACTCCCTTGGAACTGTGCAGAAACAGAATAGGTTTTACCAAGGATTATAGAGTATAATTAGAATACATAGTGTCCTGGTAATTCCTAAATCAAACTCTCATATCAGTTCTAAAGGGTCTTTAGAAAACTATTGGTGATAGAGTTCTGCACTAGGTTATTGGTTATCAGAGAAGGGAATATGGATGGAAAGTGACAAAGGAAAAATATTTCCTGAAAAATAATTAGCAAAGCAAAGAACTCTTGGGATTTCATTTTGTTATGTTACTTATAATAATTCAATGACATGGTAAGTTATTTACAATTCAAAAACAATTGGCAATAACAACAAAGTAAAATATACCACTTGAGCATGACAACCAACTTAACTGGCGGTGGTAGGGGAGGGTCGGCTTCTGTTTGAAAGAATTCTAATTTTCTCATATGAATAGTTACTGTCTATTCTGACGCAGAATTCAATTTCAAGCACAAGAGGAATAAAACATCAGTCTTAGTAATGGATTTCAATCTGGAAGAGAAGACCAAAAATAGGTGCATGTATTAAAATATGTTAATTTTAGTGTTTGCATAATATCATAATATGTTTTTAATGTACTTTGACAAACTGGAAACAACCAACATTAACAGAAAATAATAAATGTGGTTAGTCTTTGCATCCAGTTGTTAGTTTACAAGCAGTGATTATTGCACTGCTTGTCATGCATTTATAAGGAAACAGCAGCAAAATAAATTAATCTAAAGAACAGTAAGGAGTGGGCCCTGTCGTTGAATTTATCAGCACTCCAGCCTAAAAGAAATAAATGGGAACAACAAGAAATCCATTTTATATGTATTCTACTACTAGCACAAAGGAGTTCAATTGGATATGTGGAAAATTTTCCAAAGCCCTGAGAAAATGTATTCTATTTAACCTGTCAATAGCAAACCCCATCAGCTTAATGGAATCGATGGATTGAATGACATTGATACCTCCATTCACACAGAATGGTCAATGTAAAATATGATTTTCTTAATAGAGAGGGGCATAATACTGATAATTAAATAAACTTTTAATAATGAAACTGTCACAGATATGGAAGTGCTATGAATCATTCATACTTGAAGTAAAAGGTGAAAAATGGTAGACTAATTTATAAATTCTCCTTTATCCATTTTGGAAGTCTTTTATCAATTTGATTTCAGTTGTAACTGCAATTACTTTATTCTGCCCTTAAATGCTACTGAAATTGAATAAATAATAAAGTAATGGTAAAATGATGAGCCAGCATAGATAAAACTAATCTTTAAGAGTATAATTCTCACTGACCAAAAATCATTTCCACAGAGATGCTTTGGGTACTATTTGGTAAGGATAATTATTGAAACACTGCATTTTAAAGTCATATGTTCATTTATTCAACTAACCAACACTTACTACTTGTTTACCAATGCCAGGCAATGTAGCTAAGTTCTATGTACAAAAAAATCTATTCAATGCTTCCTTGTTTAAGCAGTTTGATCATCTGAAGTGGTGTTGAAATGTAGAGTTATTGGTTTCATAGGAAAGAGTAGATTTTGGTCATTATTTCTTAACAAATATGGATAAGATGGTTTTAAAATATAAATCTCTGAATATTGATATAGTAACATGATTCAAAGGAGCCCTGGTGATGCAGCTGTTAAGCATTCAGCTGCTAACTGAAGGTTGATGTTCGAACCCACCAGCCACTGTGCAAGAGGAAGATGTGGCAGTCTGCTCCTATAAAGATTTACAGCCTTGAAAACCCTATGAGGCAGTTCTATTCTGTCCCAGAGGGTCACTATGAGTTGGAATCGACTTGACAGCAAAGGATTTATCATGATTCATCCATCATTCATTTATGGTTGTTAGTGATTAGATGCTTAAACATTTCTCCATTTAATTTATTTTGCAAAGAAGAAACATGTATAACAATAGAAATGTTCTAAGTACGAGTACTACTCTCTGCAAGGAGGCGTTTTAAATAATTTGTCAGCAAAATAATGTTTTAAATGACTCTAACAGAGAAATTTCAGCTTTCTAGAGCTACGTTCTACCATTTGGTACAACGTGGAAGAGGAAGCCATTTTGATTGATTTACATCCTCACCCTTCCCCTGAAGGAAAAGGGGAGTAACCTTACTCTGCCAGTCACTGACTATACATATGGCTTTGAGTTACTTAATGTCCTAATTTCCTCATCTAAAGTGGAGATAATCTTTCCCTCATGGAGAAGATTAAAAGACTAAAGTGATCAAAACATCTGACCCATAGATGATGTTTCAGTTATCTAGTGCTGCTATAACAGAAATACCACAGGTGGATGGCATTAGCAAACAGAAATCTATTCTCTCACAGTTTAGGAGGATAGAAGTCTGAATTCAGGGCACCGGCTCCAGGGGAAGGCCTTCTTTCTCTGTCAGTTCTGGGGGACAGTCCTTGTCATCAATCTTCCCCTGGTCTAGGAGCTTCTTAGCACAGGATATTGGGTCTAAAGGAAGATCTCTGCTCCTGGCACTTCTTTCTTGGCAGTAGGGGGCCCCTCTTCTCTCTGCTCCCTTCTCTCTTTTATATGTCAGAAGAGATTCACTCAAGATACAACCTAATCCTATAGATTGAGTCCTGCCTCATTACATCATAGAGGTAGAATTTACAACACATAGGATAATCACATCAGATGAGAAAATGGCAACTGATTTTTGGTTTTTCATTAACATAACCACCTCCAACCCTACCTCATTAACATCATAAAAACCAGAAAACCAAGTTCGTTGCCATCAAATCGATTCCAACTCATAGTGACCCTATAGGATAGAGTAGAACTGCCCTATAGAGTTTCCAAGGAGCGGCTGGTGGATTCAAACTGCCAGCCTTTTGGCTAGCAGCCGAGCTCTTAACCACTGCGCCACCAGGGCTCCATTCATAGAGGTTAGGGTTTATAACAACATAGGATAATCACATCAGATCAAAAAATGGGGGACAACCACACAATACTAGGAATCATGGCCTAGCCAAGTTGACAAACACTTTCAGGGGACACAGTTGAATCCATAACAGATGGTATTCAATATTTGCTATGGTTTAACTTATTTACTTATTTTGCCTGTTTCGTATTTTTACACTTGATCCAATTTTGAATGCCTTGAATCTTCACATTCCCTAGAGATGAGTAGCAAAAAGAAAGCATATCTTCTCTAGCTTAGATGTGGTCCTCCTTGTCATTGCTGCATGCTCTGCATATAGTCAGTAAATGGAGTGTGACCTAAGGCTCAGACGGAGGCCACGGGGAGAAGCCACAAGAGTTGAATTCTGATGGTTTTAAATGCAGCATCTGCACTAGCTCCATGTATTTAATAGCTTTCCGCTCCTCCCTCACCAGCTGTATTTCATAGAAAAAATGTAGAGCCCATGAGAAGAAAAACTTTTTTAACTCCCTGCTATTTCCCCTTTCACATCTCTTTCCATATTTTCTTCCAGTTCAGCTAAACAGAAGTAGGTGGTTCCCCTAAAATTAAAGTTCAGTGCTTCCACCTGGGCTCCAGCCTCTGTCCTCTCCTACATTCTCTACTTCTCTGGTGGATTTGGCCCAAGACAGTTAAAACATTCTGAAACCTTTGTTATCTCCCATCTGCCAAATAAAGCATTCCCTTTCATCTTACCTCAGCTACTATCCAATATTTCCAACTCAGATGCACAGTCCAAGTTCCTAAAATGGCTACCTGAATACACAACTTGTCACCGTGTCCTCACCTACTATTCACTCTTTAATCTACTCCACTTCTACCTCCCCACCAGTGCACCAAAACTTTTTTAGTTAGTTCATCAATAATCTTCATTTTTCTAAGTTAATGGGGGGCTGTTCGGTCCTTATATTTGTGATTTCTCAGCATGATGAAACACATTGACATCTTATTACTTGAATCACTCCTCTCCTTTGTCATACATAAGACCAGGATCTCCTAGTCTTCTTTTGCTTCTCTGATTTTTCTCAGACTTATACCTGGGTCCTTTTCCTTTCCTTAGGATTAGTATGCAGTTCCACAATTTCTTCCCATCTTCAGTCTTTCTCCCTAAATAATACCAACGACCCCCATAGCCTTAGATACCACTCATTTGTTTATGACTCCTTAACTTATATATTCATCTTGAATATCCATTGTGACCTACAGAATTATATTGTTGTTGATGTTAGCTGCTGTCAAATTGGTTCTGACTCATAGCGTCCTTATACACAACAGAACGAAACACTGTCCTGTGCCATCCTCACAATTGTTGTCATGTTTGAGCCCATTGTTGCAGCCACTTGTCAATCCTTTTATTGAGGATCTTCCTTTTTTTCCTGACCCTCTACTTTACCAAGCATGATGTCCTTCTCCAGCGACTGGTCCCTCCTGATAATAGGTCCAAAGTACATGGGACAAAGTCTCGCCATCCTTGCTTCTACAGAGCACTCTGGCTGTACTTCTTCCAAGACTGATTTGTTCTTTCTTCTGGCTGTCCATGGTATAGTCAATATTCTCTGCCAACACCGTGATTCAAAGGCATCAATTCTTCGGTCTTCTGAACGCATATGAGGTGATCAAAAATACCATGGCTTCGGTCAGGCATACCTTAGTCCTGAAAGTGACATCTTGCTTTTTAACACTTTAAAGAGGTCTTTTGTAGCAGATTTGCCCAATGCAATACTTTGTTTTATTTCTTGACTGCAAAAGTTGGTAAAAATCTTCAATTTCTTCATATTTGACCCTAGTGCTTGGTGTGTAAATTTGAAGAAGTCATATTAACTGGTCTTCCTCGTAGGCGTGTGGATATTAGCTTACCACTGACAGCACTGTACATCAGGATAGATCTCGAAATGCTATTTTTGGCAATGACTGTGATGTCATTTCTCTTCAATTTGTCATTCCCAGCATAGTAGATCATATAATTGTCTGATTCAGAATGGCCAACACTAGTCCATTTCAGTTCATTATCACCTAGAATATCGATCTTTATGTATTCCATTTCATTTTTGATGATTTTCAATTTTCCTAGATTCATACTTCGTACATTCCACATTCTGATTATTAATGGATGCTTGCAGCTCTTTCTTCTCGTTTTGAGTCATGCTGCATCAGCAAATGAAGGTCCCAAAAGCTTGACTCCATTCACGTCGTTAAGGTCAACTCTACTTTGAGGGGGCAGCTCTTTCTCAGTCAAATTTTAATGTCTTCTAACCTGAGGGGCTCATCTTCCAGAACTATATCAGACAATTTTCTGCTGCTATTCATAAGGTTTTCACTGGCCAATGTTTTCAGAAGCTGATCGCCAGCTCCTTCTTCCTAGTCGGTCTCAGTCTGGAAGCTCTGCTGAAAGCTTCCACCATGGGTGACCCTGCTGCTATTTGAAATACTGGTGGCATAGATTCCAGCATCACAGCAACATCCAAGCCACAACAGTATGACAAACTGACAGACAAATGGTTGACAAAATTATATAGTCAGCCATTTTGTGTCAGGAGGCATCTCTGTCCCATCTATCTTGGTCTTGGCAGAATGACCCTGCCTTTCAGTTCACTCTTCCTCAAGGCATGAATTGTAGCGTTCCTTAACCTTCTACATAATCATAGATATCACTGTAAGTAACACTGTATCACAATCATAAGTAACCTGGGATCCACTCCTCTGTGCTCAAAGCTAAAGGCAGGCCTGATCACTCTCATGTTCAGCCCCATCTCCTGGGCCTTCAGGATTAGCCAGAGCCCTGCACTCTTACTTGTTCAGACATTCGACTCTTCTGGAGCGTCATAAATAAATCTTTGCAGCAGGAAGCTCTTGAAATGATAGTAACTAGAGAGTGTTAAGATTTTCCCCAGTCTAGACTACAGCTGCTTAGTCATGGGAGTGAAAGAACACACGAATGGAAAAGGTCCAATTCCCATCTAGTACACCCGCTGAAAGTACCAAAATAGCCAGGGAAAAGCTGAGTTGATCTTGTCTGCTTGACATACATTTTAATACTGTTCTTTTTTTTTTTTTTTCTACCCAAGCTAGCTGCACAAGACTTCTAATGAAGAGAAATGACGATATCAAACTTTCTCAGAAAGCACCCTAAGCTTTTGAAATAAAGTCATGTTTTTAAAGTGGAAGTTAATTCTAAGTTAGCTTATGCTTTTTATCCCTAGAGTAGGATAAGTAAGTGTGCAATTGATTTTAATTTAATATTCATGGTGTATTACAGCTGCCAGGGAATATAAGATTATTTTACAGAAAGAAAGCACAGCCTGGACCTAACCTTACCCTTAGAATTATTGCCAGAGTTGCAAGGATACTCTTGAATTATTGCCAGAGTTGCAAGGATACTTTTGAATACTAAAGAGCATGTATATCAGAAATAACTGTATAAAAACATCTTTAAAAAGAAATGCCCTACACCAACATTCAAAAGCAGCTATATGCTATGGAGACCTCAAGCAAAGCCTTTTTTCTATGTCATGATCTACTTGGTCTAAAAATGATGCTGCAGTAGCTCCTTATACAAATTTATGTCTAGGTCTTCCCTTGATTGACTCCTCCTCATTATTCAGTTCCCGGTTCAAATGTCATTTCAACATTTGAACCAAGAACTGAATAATGAAGAGTCAGCCAAGGGAAGACTTGAACAGAGACTCCACTCTTCCACAGCATTTATTATTGCATGAAATTGCTCAATTTATTTATTTGTTTATTATTTTTTCTCCCCCTCTCATACAGCCACAATCAAATATAAGCTCAGTGAAAGCAGGGACATGGTATGTTTTCTTCACTATAGCAATGCCAACCATTCCCCATAGCACTGTATGACACAGAACCACTTCACCGTTTGTATAACTCAGTGTGCTTATCTAGAAAGTGAGTCTAAAACGTACTTTACAGGATTGTTGAAAGGAAAAACTGAAATAAAATGTGTGAAAGAATTTTGTACATAGAAAAATTTTAAACATGTAAGTTCAAATAGCAAATGCACATTGACCCAATAGTTACATATAAAATGAAACCTGAACAGTCTTCACTTTCACTAAGTGGTACCCAGAACCAGCATGAGATTGACTGGTTAATACCTCTGAATTCTTGGTTCACAAGGTAAAATGTAAAGCCTATATTGTAAATTTCATATTTTGGTTTTTACTTCCCATATAAACTCTGCCCCATGTCTCAAGTTCTCTTAAATAAATTATGAATTGGTATTGCACCTGCCTTGGTATACTCTATTTGCTCACTTTATAGAAAGTTTAGCACAAAATAACATTGCTTTTGCAATGAGATCTGAAAGGGCTAGTACTTTGATGACAATTTTATTTCACTTTATTTTTTAACATAAAAATTCAGAAAAGAAACAAGAAAACATAAGACTGAACTTTACCTTTGATCTTAATTGACAGAAACCTCCTTTTTCCTAATAATAAAAAAGCTAGGTTTTTTTTTTTTATTATTTCTTTTCACTCATTTAAAAGCAAGTAGGAAGAATATATGAATATATGAAATGCAAGAGAATAAGTTTATCATAGCATATTTTGCCCCTATAAATGAGTTTTAGTCCAAAGATCTCAAGCATGTTTTGCAAATGCTATATTGGCCCATAGGATTTTAGAGATTGATTAAATAGCTTAGACGGATAAACAAATCACAGTTGAGGAGGAGTTAGTCAGGTATATCAAGGATGATTTCTCAGCAGTCTCTGAGATCAGGACATATCCAAAATGGCTCAAATGTCACCTGCCCTGAATGATTTATCTGACCTCTGTAAATAGTATTAAGCACTTTTTTCTCTCTTCCTAAGTTCATATGAATACAAAATCCCCCACCTTACTAAGACCATTTATTAAATATTTCCTCTTCCCCACTAAGCTAAGAATTCTTGGAAGGCAGAAAGTTTATATTTTTAGATTGAATGGTTATTGAAGGACTAGAGTTTTCATTATATACATCAATTTTATTATGCTACTATATATAACTGTCCTTGGAGCCTATGCAGCAGTCTCTCACTACACTATTCACCCCCAAAAGATTTCATTTTTTGAGGTCTTATATATGTGTGCATATTTTTTTCTCTATTATTTCTGATGTCACATTTATGTATAAATTTATCTTTCTGTCTAGTGTGATATGCACATGGAAACCACATAGCTACCACCCAGATTAAAATAAGACTGTGCAGGATCTGCCTGAGCATCTGCCTGATTATGACTCTTGGGGATGAACTTTTCACATCTACCTGGGCTTCTCTGTGACTTTCCTTTCCAGTGATTTTTGGCACGGTTCAGATTATAGTCATTCAATCTTTCATAGAATATCTACTGTGTTTAGACTTATTTAGTAGGTGAGAAAGTTGAGCCTCAGAAAGACTTAAGTAAATTCCCCAGGCTTATACAACTAATTATTGGAAAAACAGAGACCAAACCCAGCTTTTCCTGACTCCCAACCTAGTGTTCTTCTCATAACTGTTCAAGGGTGAAAGGGGCCTTTGTGTGTTAGTATTTATCAGACATTGTACTTGGATATATATCTTGTTAAAAAAGCTATCTGTGATCCTCTCAAACACGTTATGTTGGAACTTCTAGACCTTGCACATGGGTAATATGCTTGTCCTAACACTAATGCTAAGGGGTAGTTTCTCAAATTGTCAAAAGAAATGTACATGGAACTTCTAGACCTTGCACATGGGTAAGATGCTTGTCCTAACACTAATGCTAAGGGGTAGTTTCTCAAATTGTCAAAAGAAATGTACACTCACATACTCACAAATGAGTAAATATTGAGCAAGATATCTATTAAAATATCTCAAAGTTATCTTTAAATACCTCAAGGATTTAGGCCTTGAAACTAACTAGTACAATCTGAAATAGAAGCTGGCTAAAGGCTTTGTCATCTATTTGAAGACCACAACATATAAATTCGTTCAATCAACAAATAATTCTGGGGGCCATTTATGTGCTAGTTTAAGTACTGAGGCCAAATAGTGAAAAAGACAACTGAGTCTGTATTCTCGTGGGCTGTATGGATTTGTGCTTTAGCCACAGTTGCTATCACTCTAATCCTTGAACAAGCCAAGGTCTTCCCTACACTAAGTCTTCACTAGTCATGCTTCCCCCCGCCCCGAAATGTTCTGACATACCACCTTCTCAAGCCTACCAGCAAAATCTATTTTTACCTGGCTAGCTTCTATATACCCCTCGATTCTCAACCTAACTGCCATCTCCTCTCAAGTTCTATGTTCTTTTTCTCATCAGTTATATATTTGTTTGTGTGTTTATTTGTTTAAAGCTGTCTCTCCACTGAGATGTAAACTCTTGTAGAGCAAGTGTCTTACATGTTTTGCTTACCAGTTTATACCCAGCACCTAGCACAGCACCTGGCATATGAGTAGTCCTCCTGGTTTTACTCTTGTTTCCTTTATTTATCAAGATGCTGAGCCAGCACTATCAAGACGATGGATCCCTTCCGAAAGATAGAAATCAGAAAAACAAATGAGGGAAAACACAAAATAAAGAAAAGTTGTGAGAAACCCATAGATTGATGGGATAATTTTGTGCTATTATGGCTTTAAGAAGCCCTGGTGGCACAGCGGTTAAGTGCCTGGCTGCTAACGGAAAGGTCATTGATTTGAACCCACAATTGGCTCTGCAGGAAAAAAGAACAACCTGCTCCCATAAAGATTACACCCTTGGAAACCCTATGGGGGCAATTCTGCTCTGTCCTATAAGGTCGCTATGAGTCAGAACCCACTTGATAGTAATAGGTTTGTTTTTGCTTTTGTTTTAATGGTTTTAGTTTGGGGTAGGAGGCAGGGAGGACAGTTGCAGGAGTTTAAATTGAAAAAAAACTGTTATAGCTCTTGTTTTACATATCCCTGAAATTTCTTTGGATCAAACAATTCATTGCCTAACATGCAGAGACTCAGATCTTTTGCCTTGGTGTTTTCACAAGTAAATCAAGACAGTGCAAAATTCTTTTGCCTTTGAGGAGATGGGAAAAAATAAAAAGGTATATTTGCTGGAAGTGAAGGATGACAGACAACCAGTATTTACTGAGCATATTTTCTGTGCCAGATTACAAAATGTGATACTTTTATTATCTTGTTCAATACCTTATCTTGTTCTTTCCCAGGAAGGAGAAACAAGAGAATTCCCATTTTAGAGATTAGTACTGTGAGGCTCAGAAAATAAATCACCATATTTTTACACAAATAATGGGTGCCTTCTACTTGCTGATGTAAAAAAATTAGCATAGCATGCTTACAAAAATACCTTGGTGGAGGGAGGGCTTGGTTGACAAACGAACATAGAAGGTATGTATTATTCTCATAAAATACAGTATTCATATCACAGTGCTATAAGAATATAAACGGGATATAAACTTATATCTAATTCCAAAGTACATGCGTTTTCTACTACATCAAAATTTAGTTAAGGTATCTATAAGTCGCAGTACAAAGTAAAACCAAAGATTAGATGGTATTCTAAAAGTTAGATATTGTAGGCAAACATCATAAGCAAAAGCTTTGTCTTGGACTTCTTTTTTTTTTTTTATTTGGCACTAGTCATGGAAATTGAATCATTAACAGACATCACTGGCCGGATCACCAAAAGCAAAAACTCCAGGTGATAGAGCCAGTTATTCTTATAACTTAGACCTAACATACACTCAGGCTTGAATTACACTGAGAAGGTAATTATTCATATGTGGGAAACTGATATATTTTAATCACCTTGTGTTTTTGCATAGGATTCTAGCTGTTTGTTCTACTGTTTTTTAATATCACCTAGCAAAAGCTACGCATCACCCAAAACATGGTTGGAAACTATTCCTATCCATTTGACTTATGGTTTTAATAGAAATACAAATTAAAATATGCACAAAATTTAAGAAGAAAAAAGAACAAGGTTTCTCAAAACATAAAACTTCTTAGTTTACCAAGGCTAATATGTTTCCACTACTTGTCTGTCAGTTTGTCCTGTGGTGGATTGCATGTTGCTGTGGTGCTGGAAGCTATGCCAGTGGTATTTTAAATACCAGCAGGGTCACCCATGGTGGACAAGTTTCAGTGGAGCTTCCAGACTAAGACTAAGAAGAAGGACCTGGAAATCTACTCCTGAAGGAACTGAACAGTGAAAACTTTATGAATAGTAGCAGAACATTGTCTGATATAGTGCTGGAAGATGAGCCCCTCAGGTTGGAAAGCACTCAAAATACAACTGGGAAGAGCTGCCTCCTCAAAATAGAATTGACTTTGATGACATGGACGGAGTAAAGCTTTCCAGACTTTCATTTGCTGATGTAACATGCCTCAAAAGGAGAAGAAAAGGCTGCAAACATCCATTAATAACCAGAATGTGGAATGTACAAAGTATGAATCCAGGAGAATTAAAGTCGTCAAAAATGAAACAGAAGGCATAAAGATCGATATCCTAGGCATTAGTGAGCTGAAATGGACTGGTATTGGTCATTTTGAATTGGACAATCATATGGTCTACTATGCAGGGAATGATAAATTGAAAAGGAATGGCCTCACATTCATCGTCAAATAGAACATTCCAAGATCTATCCTAAAGTACAAAGCTGTCAGTGATAGGATAATATCCATACACCAACACCACTTAATACGACTATTATTCAAATTCATGCACCAAGCACTAAGGCCAAATATAAAGAGATGATGATTTTTAGCAACTTCTGCATTCTGAAATTGATCAAACATGTAATAAAGATGCATCGATAATTACTGTTCATTGGAATGCAGAAGTTGGAAATAAAGAAGAAGAATCAGTAGTTAGACAATATGGCCTGGGTGATAGAAATGATGCCAGAGATCACATGACAGAATTTTGAAAGACCAACGACTTCTTCTTTGCAAATACCTTTTTTCAACTACACATGTGGAAATTGCCAGATGGCATACACAGGAACAAAATAGACTACATCTGTAGAAAGAGACGATGAAAAAGTTCAGTATCATCAGTCAAAACAAGGCCAGGGGCCAGCTGTGGAACAGACCATGAATTGCTCATATGCAAGTTCAAGTTGAAGCTGAAGAAAATTAGAGCAAGTCCACAAGAGCCAAAATATAGCCTTGAGTACATCCCACATAAATTCAGAGACCATCTCAAGAATAGATTTGACACATTGAACCTAATGACTGAAAACCAGATGAGTTGTGGAATGACATCAAGGATATTATAATGAAAAAAGCAAAAGGCCATTAAAAAGACACAACAGAAAAGACCAAAATCTCTGAAACTTGCTCTTGAACATGGAGTAGCTAAAGTGAAGGAAATGATGAAGTAAAAGAGCTGAACAGAATATTTTAAAGGGTGCTCGAGAAGACAAGCAAAGTATTATACTGAAATACGCAAAGATCTGAAGTTAGAAAATAAAAATGGAAGAATACGCTCAGCATTTCTTAAGCTGAAAGAACTGAAGAAAAAATTCAAGCTTCGAGTTGCAGTCCAAAGAAAAGTGATCAAACAGAATGCAGAAATTATAAAACAATATCATTAATATCACACACAAGTAAAATTTTGTTGAAGATAATTCGAAAGCAGTACATCCACAGGCAACTACCAGAGGTTCAAGCCTGGTTCAGAAGAGGACTTTGAATTAGGGATATTATTGCTGATGTCAGATGGATCTTGGCTGAAAGCAGAGGATACCAGAAAGATATTTACCTGTGTTTTATTGACTATGCAAAGACATTCAACTGTATGGATCATAACAAATTATGGATGACATTGCAAACAACAGGAATTCCAAAACAATTGTGCTCATGAGGAACCTGTACATACACCAAGAAGCAGTCTTTTGAACAGAACAAGGGGATACTGAGTGGTTTCAAGTTAGGAAAAGTGTGTGTCGGGGTTGTATCCTTTCACCATACTTATTCAATCTATATGCTGAGAAAATAATCTGAGAAGCTGGACTATATGAAGAAGAATGGGGCATCAGGATTGGAGGAAGACTCATTAACCACCCATGATATGCAGATGATACAACCTTGATTGCTCAAAGTGAAGAGAACTTGAAGCATTTACTGATGAAGATCAAACACTACAGCCTTCAGTACGGATTACACCTCAACATAAAGAAAACAACTGGACCAATAAGAAACATCATGAGAAACAGAGAAAAGATCAAAGTTGTAAGGATTTCCTTTTACTTGGATCCACAATAAACACCCATGGAAGCAGCAGTCAAGAAATCAAAGGACTTATTTCATAGGTCAAATCTGCTGCAAAAGACCTCATTAAAGTGTTAACAAAAGCAAAGAAACCACTTTTACGGACTAAGGTACATCTGACCCAAACCATGGTATTTTCAAATGCCTTCATATACATGTGAAAGCTGGACAACGAATAAGGAAGACTGAAGAAGAATTGATGCATTTTAATTATGGAGTTGGTGAAGAATATTGAATGTACCATGGACTGCCAGAAGAAAGAACAAATCTGTCTTGGAGGAAGTACAACCAGAATTCTCCTTAGAAGTGAGAATGGTGAGATTTTATCTTAAGTACTTTGGATATGTTGTCTGAAGAGGCTAGTCCCTGGATAAGAACATCATGCTTGGTAAAGTAGTTGTTGTTCATGCTCTCAAGTCGGTTCCCACTCATAGCAATCCTATGCACAACAGAACGAAACACTGCTGCATCTTGTGTCATCCTCACAACAGTTATTATGTATGAGCCCTGGTAAAGCAGAGGGTCAGTGAAAAACAGTAAGACCCGAGGGAGGCATGGTCAACATAGTGAAGTAGTTAGACGCTTCCTATATCCCTCTTACAACAAAGACCTGGTAAAACAAGTGATTTGATTCTATGTGAACATCTGGCAGCCCTGAACAAGGCAAGGTTAAGAAATACGTCTGAGTGATACCGGAGGGGAAGACTGTTTGGAAGAGGTGAGGAGGGCTAGAGCCACGGCCGTGAAACTGCAGAGCCACAGCCACACCAGTCTGCGGTGAAGCAGGCAAACTGTTGTGCTGTGCACATGCTCGGGAAGCAGTTTCCACATCAAGAGAGACCCGGCAGCAGAGATTCTGCTTGGACACTCTGAACCAGTGAAGAGCAGCTCCCAAGAGACTAGGATAAGTATATGTGTGCACCTTTCGTGGGGATTAAAAAAAAAAAAAAAAAAAAA